>NC_066606.1:3187500-3197500 GCF_905475345.1 Vespula vulgaris
ATCTCTTCTTCTTCTTCTTCGTCCTCTTCTTCTTTTTGTTATGATCTCTTTTTCTTTTTATGATTTCTTGTACGTTAACCTACGTTAAATTTATCACTTACAATTATCAATTTATTACTTACAAAAAGATCGATTTAATGATTTAATCAAGGAATATCATTCAAGAATGTAATTGTAATTAAACGAAGTGTAATACGAAAAAAAAGGAAGTAAACAGTATCCGTTATCATCGTCATCGTCATCGTCATCTTCATCATTATCGTTATCGTTATCGTTATCGTTATTGTCATTGTTGTTGTCGTCACAGACACGCGTAATATTTTATGCCGAAGAATCGTCATTAAATGCGACTGTCGTTAATGACGTCATTAAATTCTTCGATGCGTCTCGTCTATCTCTTAAAGCAAACGATACGTGCATATTACATGTATCCATCTGCTTTCCTGAATTTTCTTCCCTTCTTTCTTTTTTCTTTTTTTTTTCTTTTTATCTTTCACCACGCGTTTTCTCCTATATCGTCGCATTTTCATATTTATATACTCCGTTGAGTCGTTGTCATCGTCTCATTTTCAATCTCTCTATCTCTTTTTCTTTTTTTCTTTCTTTCTCTCTCTGTTCTATTCTACGATGATAAACTGTTCAATCTTTGCAATCTTTCGTACGATAGGATACATGTCATTTCTGTAAAAAAAAAAGGAAAGAAAAGTATATATCGATAAATAGATTGTTCGGTATTTTGTAATATCAGCATCCCTTTAATATCGATCATTGTGCATATCTATTTAGTTGTATATAGTTTAGTTTTATATATATAATTAATTATATATTATTATTGTATTATATTATATATATTATATATTATATACTAATAATATATTATAATTATATATAGTTGTATATATTATATAATATATATAATATAATATAATATAATATAATTAGTTATGTATAATTATACATATTATATATATATATATATGTATTTAGTTATATTTTTCATATTATAATATGCATATGAAAAATATTTTATTTGTATATATTTATTTGTATTAAATTGTAGTTATACATATATATTATATATAACTACTTATATATAATTATACATATTATATATAATTATATATATTAAGTTATATATATATATATATAGCATACATATAATTTCATTAAACGATTAGATCTTTTTTTTTCTTTTTTATGATTTGTCTTTTTTAAGATTTTTTATTCAGAATATCGAATTCGATTAGGACGATTTAAATGTCCAAACTTTCCTCATTAAATCGTATTTAATAATAGGTTTTTCATTTTTCACACATACATACGCACAGTGCCTCACAAAAGTATTCCGATTTAAAAATCGCTATTAAAATTGTGAATAATAAAACTATGCATGTTAGACTTACATATATTCTGAAAATAATATTGCATCTACTACAACGCAAAAACTATCGAGATTATGTATGATATTTCAAGAGCATCGAATAATATTTATAGAAGTTATGAAACATTTATTATACAAAGATGTATTGAAACAAGGTCAGAAAAGTATTCGAACGCTAGAATTCGAAGAAATCAATATTTATATAGAGAAACTGGAAACATTTGTAGATACTCAGTTGATGTAGTGATACGGTGTAGTGAGTTTCGTGCTTCGTTATAAGTAACATTAATTTCTGTAATTACAATGAATCGAAAAAAATCGAAAACGCAGATATGCGAGAGAGAATTAATATGAAAATTTCATAAAGAAGAAAAATCATAGAGGTAGATTACAAAATAGATGTGTATCTACGATATATTATATTATTAAAAAATACAAAATTGAAGAAACAATTAAAAACGTGCACCGTAGAGATCGTTCAAAGAAACCAACTCGTAAAAAAGAAAAAATTGTAATAAAAAGAAATAAAAAAAAATATATATAAATATTTCGGTTACAAATCTCGTTCAAATGATTGCGTCAGAGTTTAAAAAGAATGTTCATCCTGAACTATGTCGCAAGGTTTTACGCAAGAATGATTTTAATGGTAGAATTCCAAGAAATAAAACGAATCGAGTAAAGCGTTTTTGAAATTTGCAAAATACGTAAATAAGTTGAAGCTGTCTGAATTCAGGGATAAAATTATTTTCTTTTCGGACGAAAGCAAATTTTAATATATTTGATATATTAATTTTATTTTTATATATAATATATTCTATTTGTATTTATAATTTAATATATTATAAATCATATTATATATTATTATAATTATAAATTTAATAATATATATTAATCGGATTGACCTCGTTTATGTTTAGAGACAACACAGTTCAGAAATGAATATATTATGAAAATATTAAAGGTTGAACGATGTAAAAGTTTCATAAACGCTATACCACGAGGCATAAAAGCCGTATTAAAAGCGAAAGGAAAGGTATACAAAGTATTAACACTTCATTTTTGTCAAACTCCAAAATTTGATGAAGTATATAATTTGTTAATTTCATTCAATTTTCTTTAAAATGTCTAACATATTTAATTTAATTGTATGCTATATGAATTATTAATGCTATACATGTATTATAATAAAATATTTTGTTACATATCTTATTAACAATCAATATTTTATTTTAATCTTAATAACATAAAATTGAACATTAATGAAGTAAAATTTTTAATTTTTGTAAAAACATTTGATCAATTGCTTGAGTCACATTATCATATATATATATTTATACATATATATTGTATATATACAATTAATATATACAATTATACAATATATTATAATATATATATATTATATATAATAACAGTATATATATATATATGTGTATGTGTATGTATATGTGTATGTATGTGTATATTATATATATTGAATATACTATATATTATTGCATATATATTATATATATATATTCATATATATAAATATTGTATATATACTATATATATATATATTATATATATATTGCATATAAATACACTTACGAAAGAAAATAAAAAAGTCGTAGATTTTCGCGAAAAACATACACGATAAAAATGACAGAGGTGGTCGTAACGAGTCCGTGCCGTATCGTCGGCCATATTGATTTCATTTTCCCGCCCAATTCGGAATGTCCACAGTCCATAAGCGAGAGAAGAGCGTTCGTATATAACAACGTATCGGAAGAACGCACTATACATATATACGTACACATATAAATATATATATATATATATATATATATATACACACATATATACACAACAAACATGTATCTACATACGTATAGACAACGATATACAGTAGTTGTGCGTTTCCGCGTGACGATTCGCACGCGGCTGGCATATTCAGTTATTTTTTTCTCCCGTTAGCAGCGGTGTGCTCTCGATATTGGTTTCTATGTGTTGGTTTCATTGTACCGCCTCGGTGTGATGAGAACCATGCCAGCGAATTATTTTCTTTCGCATAAACAAAGCCGCAACTTGAAAGAGAGGAGTTTAAATTGTTCGCTAGTTTTACGTGCCCGCGGCTTTCTCCCCCACTTCTACCATAATCCTCTCTCAGTTTTACCTCTCTATATCTTTCTCTCTATATCTATATTTCCTTCCACTACTCACGATATATACACTCTCCTATCAGAATCGTATCATATTCTATTGGAAACAGCATACTTGTTGTGTTACTGTAAACGTTGCTCTTGCTACTTGTTGTTACTACTATTATTACTACTACAATTGTTGTTGTTGTTGTTGATGATATTGTTGTCATTGCTGCTGGCGAAATTGCTGTTGTTGTTATCCATCAAGAAAGATCCCGGGATACGAGACTGCGCTTGAAGCCCATTGATTAACCGTTGTCTGCTGCACCTTGCGAGCGCGCGAGCGCGTGCGCTCTGAACAACGAGCAAAAGCGAGATAGATAGATAGATAGATAGATAGATAGATAGATAGATAGATAGATAGATAGAGAGAGAGAGAGAGAGAGGTAGAAAGAGGTAGAAAGAAAGAAAGGGGTGATATAACCAGCGCGTGTTTCTACACGGTTCAAGCATCGTGTGAACCAGTGGCTCCGCGCTTTGGTCGAATGTTTTTTAGAGGAGGGATGAGGGAGGAGGAATGGCCTGTGGGGGTAGGGCGCGGTCGGTCGGCTCTCCCATTTATGAAAACTTTGTGCGTCGGCCGCGACGCACGCACCCACCCACGAATAAAATAACCCGTTGCGGATTATTTCTCTCGGTTTTTTTCTACCGTCCCCTCCGCATCTCCTACTGTACTGTTCACGCTCTGGCAATGTTCGTTCATCGAATCTGGAAGAATTCCATTCGGGGTTGAAGAGTTCTATTATTGTTCGAATATCTGGAATAAATCGCTTTTTTTTCTTTCGTTTCTTTTTTTTTTCTCTTTTTTTTCTTTTCTTTTTTCTTTTTATATATATATATATATATATATATATATATATATATATATATATATACACAATATAATTTTGTATATATGTTATATATAGACTATTTAATATTTTTTATACAATTTATTAATAATTTATATAGTTATTAATATTATATATTAATATAATAATAATAAAAATATAATAATAAAATTAATATAATAATATATAATATTAATAATTTTTATATAATTTATATATATATACTATTTATACATAAATATATTATTATACATATTTTTCTATTTTATATATATATATGTATTTATATATGTATTATCTATTATATATATATATATTATTTAATAATAATATTATTTCATAAAAATTATGAAAAATGTTGGAATCTCCTCGATTAATAAAAATTTCGGTATAGTTAACGATTTAATATAATTTCTTAAAAATAACATTTCTAGTCTTATTTTAATTTTGAACGTCGATGTACGTATATCTGCATATAAAAAATCGAATATGGCCTTTTATTGATTAGTCGCATTAATTCTGTGATATCTTTAATAATACTTCTTTTTTTTTTTCTTTTTATTTTTTTGTCAGTTGGAGAAAGAATCGTAGAAGGCAGACGTCTCTGACTTTTTTTTTCTTTTTTTCTTTTGACGTTTCGAAGCTGCCTCGAACGTTTCTGGCAGGTTTCCATGTAAACCGAGCGCAAAGTGAAATCTCATTCGTGTAACAGCCTAGAAGCATTCTCATTTTACCTGTCGGCTACGTATATATCGTTGTCTATGTTTGTGTATAAATATACACACACACACACATACACACACACATATACTTTATATTTTATACATCTTTTCCAACGTATTCACGATAAGAAAGAAGAAAGACACGTTTTACAATTCTAGTAAAAATCTAATGGCATTTTCGCGATATTTTAAAGTTCGCGTGTTCTGAATAGTTGAGCAACAGGAACAAAATATTAATAAAACAACTACTATAATTTGCGTTGGAAGTATGCGTATTGGATGTGGATGCATAAAAAAAAAAAAAAAAAAAAAAAAATTACATAGTAATATTAATAATAATAAAAAGTCATTTTCATTCATCGATTTTCCTACCGCGATTACTCGTTCGATTCGATCACTCTATAATAATCGAGGTAACGTTTGAAAAGATAAAAAATAAAAAGTAATAAATAAAATAATAAAAAAAAAATTTTTTTTTTTGCGAACTCGTATTCGTAATATTTTCGCTCCGAAGAAACGAGATGAAAGAAGATAAAATAACAATGAAAATAAAAAAAAAATATTTTCGTCAGAGTATTAGGATTTTTCGCAAATTTTTGTCGATACTTATTTTATACTCATATTATATAAAATTTCCATGCGAATAATAATCTAACGATTAACAACCGAACTTATTTCCTTTTTTTTTATGAGTTTTTAATAGTCGCCGCACAAGGGTTAACCACATCCCATTTAACTTCCATCCCCTATCGCTCAGTCCAATAACAGAATTAATTCGTTACAATCGAATTCGATGTTCGGTCGGTTGAACTTTTGGAATTATAAATAATATGGATTTAAATCTCATAGATCACAAGCATGTTCGTAAATTTTCGTATAAAATGTCCGATTAAATTTAGTTTATTCGTGAAAAAAATGTATGTATGTATATGTATAATTACATAGAATTTTTCGAAAACATTATATACATTTTATAAACGGATATATGCGTATATTTAAATCGCGTATGTCCGAAACATAATGGTAAATTTTCGTTGTCCAAAATGTACGATTAAATTTATTTCATTCGTGGAAAAAAAAATATATATATATACAATAAAAAAAAAACGATTAATAAAAATTTTTCAAAAAGTTTCCGATAGAAGAGTACGCCAATATGTTGGAACGACATTGAAATGATAAATAATCGATCTATATCTTCTATTATAATAATATTTTCTTTAAATTATTTTACCGTTCTGATCATCTACCACTCCCTCTCTCTACCTTTCTCCCATTTCCACATAATAATATTAATACGATAAGAAAAATACGTTGAACGCACTCGGTCGTTTCAAAGCGAGGGAATAACTCGGTAACGAGAATTTATATAATATACACAAACGTTTAAATAATAAACTAAAAGCAATGAAAAGAGTTTGTTAAGAGGGTTAGGTGATAAGGGGAGTGAATGATAAGGATAGGGTGAGGAAGAGGATGGAGAGGGAAGGAAGAGACCCTTATATATATATATATATATATATGTATTATACTCGTATATACATATATGTTATACTCATATGTACATATATGTATATGTGTGTGTATGTGTATATATATATATATTATACTCGTTAATATTAGATATAAAATCATATATATAGGGTAAAAATCTAACGAAGGAGTTATCATTCACGTCACGTCACATCATCCACATCGACTTATTTACATCTGCTGTTGCTACTTGAAACAAGCATTTTTTCACACTATAATAAGTAACAAAGAGTAACAAGTAAAAAACGTAAGAGTGTAAGAAAGGAGAGAGAAAGAAAGAAAGAAAGAGAAAGAGGATGTCGAAGTAAATAAAAGTACTAGAATATAGTACTTAGAAAAAGTACTATTAAAATACAAATAAATATAAATACAAAAATAATAGAAATAAAGAAAAAATAGAAATAGAGGAGGAAATTTTGTGAATAGTTCGATAGAAAGAACGAAATGGTATAGTAATGTGACGACGATGAATAGTATTTGTAGAAGAGAAAATTGGTAAATGTACTGGAATCTCGATAGTAAAGATAGGAGTATCCTCGTTCAGAGATAGATAAATAGATAGATAGATAGATAGATAGATAGATAGATAGATAGATAGATAGATAGAGAAATGGCACGTCTGCGCGGTTTAATTGCAGGACTTGCTGCGTCTCTTTCAAACCTGGATGCAAATGGGTCATAAAACTCGGCTAGCTAGTAGATACCTCATTTACGAGTGCAGAAAGTTTTTAAGGTCCTAAACGGGAACCGGAATAGAGTCGGTGGTTGAGAAATTGCTAAAGTAAGAGAAAGATGAGGGAAAATAGTTAGAGAAAGGAGAGTGGTTGGTTCCGTGAACGAACGAGTGGATCTATTTTATCGGTCTTGCTCTCACCTTTCTCTCTCTTTCTACACTTCTTTCATTCGAAAGTTCGAAAGTAATTCTCTTTTAGTCGGGAAGGGTAAAATCGTTGGTAGACTGCGACTTCGTAAGCAACTTATTCTTAGTGGTAAAAGATTGTCTTTGGCTTCTTTATCGATCGATCGTATTCAAGAAATATACCGAGAAGAAGTAGTCTGAACGAAAAGAAAGAAAGAAAATATTACAAAGAGGAAAAAGAAAACACACACTTATATCCGATTGTCACTTCGATCTATTTCAAATAAATCTATAATATATTCTTCAAAATTCATTCTCTTCGTAATAATCCTCTCTTCGTATTAACCCTTAAAACGTTCTTAAAAGGACGAATACATTTTCACGTTTAATCATCGTTAACGTTAATATTGTCCAAGTATCTAGAATAAAGAGAATGCAAAAATAAATAAATAATAATCGTGTTATAAACAAAATAATATAATAATAATAAATAATAAAACGTAGCGGAGTAGTATCAGCTAGAAAGAAAGAGGATGAAGAATGTTTGGTTGGACTCTGCTTGGTACTGGTTACACAGATGATACCGGTGAGAAGAAAGAAAGAGATAGAAAGAGACAGAAAGATAGAGAAATAGAGAGAAAGAAAGAGAAAGAAATAGATGAGGACGAAGGTGGTGCAACAAGGATAGAAGAGATCGGTCTAAGAATCCATCAAGAAAACTGGTAATCAGGTGGAGCTAGTACCACGGGCCACTTTCAGGGGATCCAATCTCCTCGGGTATTTTAGCCGTCACCACCACCAGCGTAGTCGCCATTGGCGGAAGTTTTCCAGCCAATGTGGCAGCCAACCGTCTTCTCTTCTCTCTTTTCACTGCTTTCACTCCTTTCCTCTCCTTTACTCTGTTAACCTCTTACCCCTTACTCCTTACCCCTATTATTCCATATCTTTTCTTTCTTCGATTTTCTTCGACGACGTATCCGATCGACTTCATCGATCTAAACAGTATCTACATCGTCTATCCAAAAACTTTCGAGACTTCCGAGGATTAATAAAAAATTGAAAAATGTTAAGAAAAATGTTAAGGTTCTCAATGCTTCAAGTGTTCTACATACATCGCCTGTTCGAAAATTTTCGAGATTGGATTAATAAAAAATAAAAAAATATTAACATGGTGGTTTCAATCGTTCAGGTGTTTTATATAATCTTGAATATAATTCATACGTTCATACAATCGTATGAAACTATCAGAAAAATCCTTCTTTAGGCGCATCACCGATTTCTTCTTGCTTCTTGCAGTTGCAGTTGCAGTGATTTCTTCAGTGAGAAAATAAGTACCAGTTTTCAATTACCCTCCGATATTCATCCGATTTGATGTCGAGTGACTTTTCTTATTCCTCGAAATAATCATTCGTATGAAAAGTCTAATGCTTTAAGTGACAGAAATATTCAAAGCACTGTGACACGTAAGTTCCAAAAAAAGATTTTCTGATAGTTTCACACGGTTCTCTGAACGTTCTATACGTTATAGTCAAGTGAGCAAGATTATGTAGAACGCTTGAAGCATTGAAACCACCATTTTTAGATTTCCCTATTTTTTATTAATCCAATCTCGCAACTTTTTGAACGGACGGTGTATATTTTACAAACTTGTCACTTTCGTTAATACAAAGTCGAATCGATTAAGATCATTGTACAACGTTGATCAAAATAAAGAGAAAGAGGGGAAGAAAAAAAAGAGAGAAAAGAATATATATAAGATTTTTCTTATATATTCTTATATATTAGATATTATAAAAATTTATTATATATCAGAATATATAAGAGAGAAAAGGAAAATATAATTATTTATATTTTATGTTTTATATTTTCCTCTTGCCAGTTTAGTGTATTATTTTATATATGGATTTTCTGTGTTGGTCAAGGGTGAGGACGACGGCACATTGACCCATTTAAATGGACCCTGGGAAAACGTTTGTCGGTCGGCCAACGAGGAATGTAGTAACGTCCCCGGGAAAATTATTGTCCTTCGGGGAAAGTTCGGTGACCTCTATTCATCCTTGCATCCCGATGGATATGAATGAGCGGCTCGATGTTACCTATAATTTCAACGAATCCCTGTACCGATCGTTTCTCTCTCTCTCTCTCTCTCTCTCACTCTCTTTCTGTCTCTATCTCTCTCTTACAAGGTCGACTATAAACAAAAAAATAAATAAATAAAATAAAGTGAGATAAATAACCAACCAAACGCCATCTTCGTCGCTTATTTTTCTCTCATGTAACATATGTATCGTACTTGTTAATCGTGTGTGTGTTAGTGTTTTGTATACGTGTGCATGTATACACACACACACACTCACATACACACATGTACGAGGATCTACGTAGATACGTACATATGTATATGTAATAGTCGTTAATCGAACAAATATAAATTGAAAAATTGCTTTTTAATTTTTTTCAAGGTCGTCACATTTTCGATTGGATCAATTTCA
>NC_066606.1:3802500-4025000 GCF_905475345.1 Vespula vulgaris
CCTGTTACTGTATGTAAATGGAGAGACAAACAAGAAGTCCTTACCAGTTCAAACATGCATGTTAAAATGGTAGAGATGTTCAATCATAATGGAAAACTTTCGATGAAACCAAATATAATTCAAGATTACAATCAAGGAATGTTTAGCATTGACCGATCAGATCAAATGCTATCGTACTACTAAGAAAGACTATTAGATGGCCCAAAAAGGTTGCATTACATATTATAAGGATATATATATATATATATATATATATATATATATATATATATATATACATATACATATATATATATGTATATACAAATCTTTTTAAAAAGCAACTTTTTCTATAAAGTTTTTTTTTACTTATAAAGAGAAGCATTCGTCGACGCGTTTGATTGGAAAAGATATTCAACCAGTTTCAAAAAAAATTAGATTGCAAAAAGATTCATTATTTACAATACCTCACCTACCGAAAAAAAACATGCCATGTCGAATTTGTACCAAAGCTGAAAAATGCAGAGAAACGCATTATTTCTGTCCAATCTATCAAGAAGCCTTTGCGCGGAAGATTATTTTAAAAATTATTACAAATAATAAAATATTCTTTTGCTTGTTGATTTTGAATAAACTTTGTATGATTACATTTTCTGTTCATTTATTAATAAATTTTCTGTTCATGTAAGTCAACCTTGATTTTATGTTCTCCCTGAGACTATCTATTCATATTTACACTGATATAGTACAAATTTCATCGTAACTGCACAAATATGGCGAGTAAACAAACTATTGAAATAAGTCAATAGTTGACAGTCAATGTGTTAATATATTTTTCGATGTTTATATGACTTGAAAAAAATTTTGTCAGTTTTTCCTTGATATCCAATACCGACCTACATTATAACACTACTACCATTCATTTGATGGTTTAAATATTATTCTTCTTTCCTTAGATTGTGGAAATAGTAATTCCAGCCATCAAGACTGTTCAAAATAAATTTCTTTTCGTCACTAAATATCGCATTTCTCCACTTCTTTTTCTATAAAACATGATCACGAACAAATTTTAAACAAAATTTAAACTTCCTTATGTTATTCACTTAAAGGAGATTTTCCTTTTAGTTTCTTTTTGTTTAATTTGTTTACTGCTTTAGAGAATATGTTGCACAGCTCTTGCGTTAGCTGAAACATCTGCTTTTCCAATAATTCTTTTTGCACTTCCATTATAATTGGAAGCTATACGTAATATGGCCTGTTAGTTCTATTGTAGCACGAGATCTATTTAATAACTTCGCAATTTTTGTGATAATTTAATTTTGTGACTGTAATAACAAGATTCGGTTCTTTTATCTAAATCTCACTTTATCTAATTGTTATCCTCAACCCATTTCAACATTAATGACATAAATGTTCTAGATAAATGAAAGATTTACACGTCTATTTCTAATAACTGCTGATAGAACACAGAATACATAATAATGGAAAACATTACGTGTTCTATTATTTTGATCAGTTTGAATACTCAGAAAGTACATAAGTAATGTCAGTCCATGTTTATACTTTCTTCTTCAATTTCTTTCATGTACAAGATACGAACTTGCAATTCTATATAGATACTTTAGAGGACATATTTAATGTATAGGATATGTAAAATGTAAATATTGTTACACCCACACTAGCGCAACCACTCGTTAAATCAATGTAACCGTTTAACGAACAGAACTATATTAATAATACGAATACACTTTTTTTCCAGTGGAGATATTTTTCAGCAAAATCTTTTGTAATTACTTTGTGTCAATTTGTAAGAGATGGTTTTTTCTACATTTTTTTTTTTTTTTTTTAAATGCTTCGCTTGTATAATTATATGTTGAACGTTACGAATGTTGGCGTGAATTACCGTGCTGTCAGGCTAGAATTCGATACTATCTCAGAATGACTTGTTGTTGTCGCTTTTAGATGTCCACAAAGATGTTTTTTTCCATAATTCTTTCTATTTGTTAAATAATTGAGCACAGCATATCGATATTGATATTAAAGACAATTTGTCTATGACCTGAAGTAGTGTTTTATTTCTGGGTATTATTTTATTGAAGCTGTTTGGTATTGTAATATTCTACCGCTATAAATCTATTTTTTTAAGTTTTTACAAAAGTTCAGGGATAATACAATTTAATTTTTGCATCTGTTCCCGTTCGTTTCTTGAAGAGATTATCAAATCGTCGTAGATAAAGTAATTCCATCGTACTCTTTATTAGCGAACGAAAAATTGTTTGCATGTGTCTCTGAAATACAGCTGGTAAATTGCACAGTCCAAATGGCACCTTTAAAAATTCGTTATGTCTATTAAGATCTACAAACGTTGTGTATTTTCTTCCTAAATAAGTATCTGAAATCAACACATCATGTCTTAGAAAATCATCAAGCACAATATCAAACTTGAAAATAAATGTTTAATTATTGATTTTCATTTTTGCTTGAAAATGTCTCAAAGTGCGATTTGCAGCACTTACTTCGCCAAAGGGGACAATTGAGAAACGGGGCTTCGAGCTGTATATAAAAACTGAATTGCACTATATGTAGATCGCTGCCTCCATCTAGCATGGACGTTATTTTTTTATTAAAAATTTTCACTTTTTTGTAGATCTTTTTGTCACCAGATTTTAACAAATCACACTTGTTTTTCCTATTTTTTCTTTGTTAGCACTGGCGATTTTCAGACACTTTGCCGATACGTGACCGAACTCGTATTTAAAACATTTTGGACCTTTGATATTTTGTCCGGGCAAAACCTTTAATCTTATCGAGCCTAAATGAGCCTTACTTCTTTACTTTTTTGACCCTGATTGTTAGTTATTTTATTGTAGAGGCACTATACGAGGTTTGTCCGAAAAGTATCCGGCTTTGTACTCTAACCTTATATCTGGATGTGCTATTGTTAAAACCGGGTATTCATCATTCAGAGAGGACCTTCATGAGTGCCTCTGCCAGGCAGCACGATGCTTCGAGTCTTCGGTCGACAACAGTACGCTGTTGAGTAAACGTTGAATTTCGTGTGTGTCGTATTTTATGATGACTAAACGCATCGAACAAATCAACTGAATGCATCGAACAATGCAATTTATCCGGCAATTTCTTCTGAAATACGGCATTGTTCGGCTTTATCAGCCTTCACATACAGTCTTGATCTTGCTCCTTGCGACTTCTGGCTGTTTTTTACATTGAAAAATCCTTTTAAAAAGATTCAATGACCTGGAGAAAATAAAAAGAAACGCGATGAAACGGCTGTTAGTTATTCCGAAAGCTGAATACAAAGTGTGTTTTCGAAAGTGGGAGGATCGCTGGAAGAAGGATGTAGCTTCCAAAATATTTTAAAGGGGATATCGTCGTCATTGATCACATCAGCTTTTTCTTGCTATAGCACAAGGTCGGATATTTTTCGGATAAATCTTGTATAATATTGACTTATTTGTTTCGTTGTCTGAATGCCCTCGATTTCACAAGGTGTACCCAAACTGGTGGTATAACTGCAAAGATTATGATTCTACATGAAAAAGATAAGTCAAAAATAAGGAATAAAATTTTTTCATCCAACTATACCACTCCAAACATTCATCTCATTAGAAGTGCGTTTCAACAATAATATGAAAATTTCCAAATGCCCATGTATGCAAATTACATAAATTAATTACTCCGTCTTTAGTAAATCTTGCTTCATCTGTTCACCAAATTTTCAATAAAAATTGTGGATCATGCATATTTTATTGAGGCATCCAATGACAAAATGCCATTCGCGGAATGTAATTGCGGTGTTGGAGTTCTTATACTCTAGTGAAGTGATAAGGATACATTTCCTGTTCATGCAATACACGGATAATCGTTGTAACACTAACGTTGTGTCGCAAAAAAAGATTCTTTACATTTATCGTCAGTTTATTTTGTGTCCTAGAATATTTTTTCCACACGCATGGTTCTTTATTGAAAGCGACCTCGATGTCTACAAAGTAAATCAAAAGATCCGTGTTCTTCTAGCACTCGTTTTGCTCTTTGAATGACTCGCCTGGCGATTTGGATGTCGTACCTGATAATAATTAGCTGCAGTAGAAGCATTACCACCACATACACCTAATGTAAGTATCATGTCAGTATATTCTCGATTTCTGTATATAGTCATATTGATAGATTGACAGAAACTGAGATTCGATACTGTTAAGATAATAGGACGGACAAGCAATAAGTCATGACATTAGCAATGTTTACAAATATAAATTCGAGCAGGTATCGTCTACAGCGAAATCTGTCAAGTGGAAACGTGATTGAATGCATGTGTACCTTGTGACCCTTTAAAGTGGTTTTTCTCGAAAACGGTGCCCCGTATGAAAACATTCTTCATTAAATTATTTATTCCTCATTTATTTTTTTTTTCACGTAGAATAATAATCTTCGCGGTTGTACCATTAGTTCAGGTATTATCCTGTATACTGAATTTTAACGTAATTCAATTTCCGCGTAATTGGCCATTTCTAATACATAATATATATACGCCTGATATGATTCATCGTGCTTCTTTTTCATTTTGCTGAAGTGTTCATGAGCTTGCTTACTATTTACCGTCTTTTTTACATTAACTATTTACCGAAAATTCTTTGATAAGTTTTCTTTTTTGTTTAGCCAATGTCTTCGCGTGACATTCAAAAATAATGAATAATTTTGCTGCATCTCTTAGTAACTTTCTCCATTTTTAATTATGTGCACGTTTTTACAGTTCTTCGAACCTTTGTCGCCACTGTAAATTTCAAGTGCATCTTTGACATCTCTAAAAGTCATTATGCTACGAGAAAATCCAAGAATTTTCACGATTTCTCATGTTGTTTCATCTTGTAATTCTTGCATCTTGCTTTTTTTCTTCGTCTTTAGTGTCGCTGTTATCGTCATCTTTATCGCTATCATGACTGCTTTCAGTCTCCTCGCCAATTCTGCCTTCTTGCTGGTCAATTTTATATCTAAAACACAAAATTTCGCCTTTAATTTGTCTTTAAATAGCGTGTCAAGATTCTTTTTATGATCACTGTCTCGATCATCACGATCATCAGTGTGTATTGATGACTCCTCGCCATCTTATGCTTTATCTGTATTGTGTATAGCTTTCTTTAGTTTATTAACTAATACCACCTTGGACCTTTGTATATTGACAAATCAAGCCCTTGCAGTTTGTGTCCAAGTTCTTCCGTTGCCATAGATTTGGTGATGGAACAGAATTCTTCTTTGAAGGCTGCATTGTTTAACATCTTGAATGCACTGTGCAATATAAAACTACTTGTGGCTATTTGCCTAATGTGCACTGTACAAAACAATACCATTCACAACGAATTTTTTTCCTGTATAACTTGCACCACACTTCTTGGACAACACGAATATTTACTTTAATCATGTCATTTTGATTTAATACGATCCGATCCCGGCTAACCTTCCAAATTGTAGGAATATATATAATATATATAAACAAAATATTCGTAGTTCATATTTTGTCCATATCTATCGCTGAAGTCAAACACATTTCGAGTGAAAGATGATGAATAATCTTAATGTTTGTTGCTTTTTTTTCTAGGTATCGGTCACACTTTTGTCAGTTTAGGCTACTATAAACCTACACCTATTTTAATAATAACGGCGGTGCTCCTATGTGTTTTCCTCTGGAATGGTTAGTATTATATATGACGTATTTTAATGTGATTTTTTATTGTAAAATAAGTTTCTGAAATTGCTATAATCAGTATCATCAGAGTAGGAAATAAATTGACTTTGCAGTCTCTGTTATAGCCTGTTGCTATTCCATATTGCTATTTTGATTGTACAATTCATTATTTGTTATTATTGACAATTTTAACTGAAGTTCGTAGTTAATTCATGTGTTTATGCTGTAACAATGTACTTTGTGTTGCTAACATGTTGATAATGAGTTTTGTGTTTTTGATCGGTTGGAGTAGTAGCTGTTTTAATTATGCATTTTCTTTTTTCTTTTTTTTGTTACTTCGGTACCTAGGATGTATATCAACAGATTGATTATGATTTTATAGATATTATGTTCTATTTTTCCTTATGCGTAGGTTCTATTGTTTGCATATAATGATTAAACATGCCTAATTGTTGATGCATATATCGAATTGTATGTCAAATAATTATTGTTTATTTCCAAAGGAGATCGTTCGTTTCTTTTCCTTAAGATAGGAAAGAATTTCAGTTGTAACTGTTCACGGATTGTACAGCAAGATATTTCCTATGACAATTACTACACTTAACGTTTTCAATTTTGCTTTGCTGTGAACATGATGTTGTAGAATGATTGCCTATATATTCTACACAAACTAAGGGTCTGTTACAGTAATTTTTTGTGATCCTATGTTTGACAGTGGTAGGATTGCGGTATGTCATATTTTGGCTTGGTAGTTTGAATCTAACGATGTGTTTCTTTTTCGTTTCTAACGCCGGATATATCCGACATATATGATATAACATATCGTGAGACATACGTCGGCTAAAGCCGGCAATATTTGCGACTTTGTTTTTAAATAGCAGCGCCTCTTATGACCGTCGCGCAAATTATTTGACAAAAGAAATCCACACAATTTGAATCATATTTGTTCTACCTCTATTATTTTTCATTACTGTTAGGTGGTATAAAGGAATAGACAATTAACGCGAATAGAGCAAACTTTAAGAACAAGAATTTCAGAGGATCTTTGTATTGGTACGTCCGTCTATTGTCTAAAAGTATCCTCATTTCTTACAAGTATCAATTTGCTTTTCATTTCGTATATAAAGAATTCAGGTTTTGCTTTTCTCAAAATGGTTTCAAGAAAGTTGCAAGTGACGAACACATTTGATAAATTAGAAATTGATTTGTATAACTGCAATGAAAGCGAATCGAGTACAAAAATAGAAGATGAGTAAAGGTGCTAAGTACCTCAGAGTCTGAAGAAATTAAAGGTAATTGAGTAAAAAGTGAGGTCGTACTTCAATCAAATCAAATATTATAGGAACAATGGCAAAATTCAATCGTAAAATTCATCACTTTAATGCACATTAAAATTCATCCACATTAATGCAGGAATTCAAGTAGGCATATGTTATTCATGGAAAATTATAGATTTTCAATTATTTGTTAGCAAAAAATTGATAAAATATATTGCTAAAAAAACAAACAACTATTGACGACAGAAGAACAACAATAAAATAATAGCTGGTACATAGCTAAATGAATTATTTTGCTTCATCGTTATCTCTTTTCTGATCAGAAACAAAAGGGTATCGTTAGCAGAATACTAGAGCAGAAATAAACTATCGAAAAGCGATATTTTTGGTGAAGTAATCAGCAAAGATTGTTATTTATTACTTTTATAAATGCTGTATTTTAGTGATGATCATGTATCCAATTCCGATCGTTTAAAAAATAAATGTAGATTCTAAATAAAAATCATAATTCAACGTGAATATTTTTCAATAGCATTGAAGCCAATATCAACACGTCGCAGTTCACTGGAATAAAGGAAACAAATAGATTTGTCACGTGTGCTTATCTATCATATATATTTAAAGTGTGGACGAAATATTGATAGATAGACCTAAGAATAAAGAACGAACTGCAGTCGTTGAATTGCGGTCAAAGTGTATAAATGTTCTACAAAAAGTTTCAGAAAGTGCAAATAAATAGATGTTTAGAAGAAAATATCATATTATTATGAGTATTAGTAATATTATTAAAGAATTAGGAAAAAGTACTAGTTATACTATATTCTAAAGAATCACTCTTTAGTTATCATGAGTAATTCAAAAAGAGATCATGAGTTGCTACAAAGAATGGTCAACATTAATGAAGATTGTGTCAAAGCAAGGATGAAATTGAGATTCTTGAATCTGAAAGTGAAGAGAAAAAATAAAAGAATACTAGTCCGTGGATTCATATTTGGCAACATCTATCATTTCAAAATTAATGAGCAAGAATAGATTTAATCAAATTATAAAATATTTACATTTTAATGACAACAATTTTCATGAAAATGAATAAAGATAATGATAGACTTTAGAATACAGAATTTGTTTATAGTTATCTAATAGAAAAATTTTTAATTGTTTATACTCTTCATCAAAACTTATCTTTGGATGAAACCATGATCTCTTGGCATGAAAAATTGAAATTTAAAACAAACAATCCACGAAAGCTCACCAAATATAAAATACTTGTACGAGTATAATCGGTGAGTCAAACTAGTTATATATATAATATAGAAATTTATTGTCAAAGCAAAACCTGTAAAATATTGTAACAACAATTCTTACACCATATTTCGGAAATTGGCACCATCTTTATATGGATAATTATAATATTTTGAATATTGCTGAATTTCTGTTATACAATAAAATAATCTACGCTAATAGATTGTCAAGATGTTTGAAACAAAGCAGTTTAAATTAAAAAAAGGAGAAAGTATTTTCGAACGGAAAAGTGATATTTTGTTGTACATTTGGAGAGATAAAAGAGAAATATGGATGTTTTTCATAATTTATAAATTTGAAATGGTTGAATGTATTGTAGAATATAATCTAATGAACGGCGCAAGATCACAGATCATTATCTCTCATACTATTCAATATTGAAAAAAACAATTAAATGATCAAAGAAAGTGGTATTATATCTCATCAATTGCAGTCTATTCAATGCTGTCAGAATTTATAATTTTTATAATGATAAAAAGATGAAATATAAAGATTTTCTACTTGTTATAATGAAATTATAGACAACGGAAGAAGAATGAATGATTATTGGATGTTGAACAAAGTATTTTAAATACAATAAATTACGTGTTACGTCGCGCTTCTCTCACTGTAGTAGTTAATTTGCATAAAGGATATCCCCGTTTCTTCCTAGGTGTTAGAGTTGTAGACTCAAAAAAAAGAATAATAGCACGAAAAAGGTTTGGAATTTGTTGATTATTCTTCGCAAAACATTTCTCGCCGCGTTCCGTAAATTAATGGGAGAGTGCAATTTCTTTGAAGAATTTTGTAAAATTCATGAAAGATAAAGATACTTGTGAATTAATACATTGCAATTATAAGCCCCCTCATATCCGCGTATCGTACGGCATAAACCGAGTTTTTATGATTCATTCGTTGTCGACGAATTTCCGATCGATTTTCAACTTTTAAGCATCGGTAACATTATAGAAATCCCGAGACGGAAAAGAAACGGTAAATCGCGACGCGAGAAGTCAAGAAAGGAATTGCATATCGGAGAACAGAATTAAGGAGGAAGTTATAGTGTTTTGGTAATCGAGATGAGAAGAATCGTGCAAAGGCAGAATGACTTTTGCTTTCTTTCCGGACGTCACGGACAGAATGAATGTCCGTTTCGTCTCTCCAAATTTCACGCAATTCTCACAAAATACAGTGATTCAAACTCACGTCGTTGAGTCTAGTCACAAATGAAAGACGCGATTATGGTAAGGAGAACACGATCCAGCATCGCATTCTTGACTGTCCGGCCTTCGAACTTCAGAGAGTTGCTCCGAAAGAGATAATCGACGAAAGGATGTGGTCGAAGACAGCCAAAGATCTCATTTCTTCGGCTGAGTGTTTCTTTCTTTTTGACGATTTTCGTAAAGAAACCCTTTTTATAAAGGATAATTTAGATTCGTCATTGCGTCGATCACGGCGAAACTGTTCGTCGGTAGGAGTTTTGGGTTTTTCGGGGCCCGTTCATTCAGTAATAGAATGGATGATTTAATTACGTTTGCCAATATTTGGCGAGATATTATACGAGCCAGCACGTCCCGGGTGGCCTCCTTCACAATAAATGTATGTCGTCCATTCAGTAGTAAAGTTGATGAATTGGTTGCGTTTGTCAGTATGTAACGAGGTAGCATAGGAGCCATGTGTATCATTAATTGTGCTGGCTAACTTCGAATGAAGGATGATCGGTGATGTCATTAAGACTCGGTTGTGTTACTGTTTTTAGCTCGAAATGTGTAGATCGACTATTTGATGATTTCTCTAATTATCCGCGAAGATGATATTGAAATTAGAAAAGGAAAAGAGAGAGAGAGAGAGAGAGAGAGAGAGAGAGGAGTTCAAATAAAAAAGGACATGGAAAGAGAAGAAATGATGCCTTTTGTTCTGGTGACCGTATTGATTCATGAACGTCGAATTGATATCTTAAAAGTAGATTCCAGATAAACTTGTAGTCCACTTTATCTAGGAGTCTAATTTCATTTATAGTCCGGCTCGGCACATTATTGAGGATCACACGATTGATTAACAATGTCTAAGCTCGGACAATGGTGACGATATATTTTTTTTTATCTAAATGAGATTTTCTTAGTGAGAGTTCAACGTTATCCTAAGGATAAATATTCTCAATAATGCTATACAGCCCTTAGTAGATAATATTGTGAATTGCTGAGGGTGCGCACGTGTGTGATAACAAGGTACTTTTGTAAATAATTTTTAGGTAAAGTTTTAGTAAATGCGTTTGCTAATTGTTTAATTGATGGACAATACATCGATCTTTTTGTTTTTGAATTTTACCCTAAAAAGTAATGAAGTGACATTTATATGTTTCGTGCGTTTGAGAAATTCTAGGCTGTTGATTAATTTAATTGCATTCTAGTTATCTTATATATGACAATTTTTATTGCACCAACGTACAGATATCCAATATCTTCTGTCAGGTTTTTCAATCAGATTATATTTTTGACTGCTGATGTCGTAGCTTCGATCACACTACGCCTGACACTTCACAGCTTACGAGGATTAGGATACTGATTTGTTGATTAATATAAAGATGCTAAGTTGATCTGCGTGTGGAAATACCGCCCGCGTAGTCGGCATCGCTGTAAATAAATCAAAAAAAGCTCTTTGTTTTGCATTTCGTTGGATTTGTTTAGTGCTATATACTCGTCACATACTCCATTTGGGGAATCATGCAATATCATTGGCTATTGGGCAATACATATGTGTATTTAAAATGTGCTACTTTTGTAATCTTGAATGCAAATTTTTCTTTGGTTATTTTTACTGATAAAAAATAGAGAAAGAAGAAAGTCATGATAAAAAGTTAGAACTGAGTGAAAGTGAAGAAGAATTTGATTTTGAATTATTAAAGGATGAAGATAAATAGTACAATATAACTGAAAACGAGAAAATACCAGAAAAAGTTACTTTTAGAGTGTGGCCAAGAGTAATTGGATCATAAGTATTATTACCTCATATAATATTTCAAATTGTTTTTCATAAAGCAAATGGTATATGAAATTATAGAAGAAACAAACAACTATGCAAAACGTATCCTAAGGTTAAAATAAATAAGTAACTCTAGTAACTCTATGTGGCAGATGTGGCATGATGTGAATGATGAATTCTGACCTTTTATCCTTAATATGGAGAAAAAGAAAAAGGTGGAAGACGCCATACAAGTGAATGCTGCGATACTTTTTGAAATAAGCCAAGAATATGACCCAGAAACTATTTTCAAACATATTATGTGGTGAATAACAAAATGTAAAATTTAAGTTTTATTTACATTAGAATGAGGCATATTTTTAAAATAAATAAAAATAAGTAAATTTATAAGCATTTGTAACGTTTGAATTCAAAACAATGTCTTTTATTTCCAAAGCTTTTATTTCACTATAAAAACTGCTGGATTTGCTGGTATATAAAAGTGCTAGGAGTACAAAGGGTTAAATATCCAAATATTTGCTTTATGGCCTACTAATGACTAGACTTGAAGTTATTCAAATATTTACTAACTCAGCAAACAACAATTATATTTTGTGATAGTCGGCAGAAACATTAAGGATCACCTCTTGAAACGGTGTTTTTGCATTTACTAACGCTTCTTTTGCACCAATGAACTATGTTAAGCTATAGGAGTGCTAGCCGGCATGCAGTTATTTATATTGAATTTTTGTAGAATCTACTGGATGTAAACACTTCGATACAAGAACATCATTTCTTTTGTCCTATCAATTTGTATCCTAATATAGTAGCCAAGATTGATTTTAAAAGACTTAAAGAGAATTTCGATCATTGCTTCAAGAACTGTTCTTACCCTGGCTACAATTAATCCATTATTTACAAATAAACATAAGTTAATGTTCTTATCGCTTATCCTACTTATGTATATACAGTAATTGGAGTTATAGATTATAAAATTGTAATACTTGAGAAAGTCTGAGAAATTTTGTTGTTTTAATGAAGCAATGTCTAAGTGTGTGCTGTACGACATATATTGTAACAAGTTTCTGAAAAGATTAACTTACAAATTTTCGAGTATTAGTAATACTGACCTTTAGACCATCTGGAACCTTCATGAAAATTTCATTCTCAAGTTCGCCACACAAGAATGATCAAATTGAACCATTTTGAGATTTTCATGTGTGGCTATGGATAGCAATATTTGCAGAGAATTATACCTAATAATGAGAACGTTTTGAAGTAATCCAGACCAACTCTTTATACGAATTCTCTAACATGAATCCATTCATACAATGGTCCATTGATCTGTAGTTCTTTGCATTTTGAGTCAATCGGATGAATGTTCTTTTCAATAGAGGGCACTATTGACCACATTGCTTTTCTCCGATCAGCCCCTTGTTGGTCCTGCTTCATTCTGTAGAGTCTGGACTAGTTACTGCTTCCTGGAATATTGAGAGTTCATAAAATTCAGCAATAATGGTTTTGTACTTGACTGGTGACCGCAAAATGGATTTGTCGTAAAGTTGAAACCCTAAAGTCGACTGCTGCTCATTTAGATTCTCGTTGTTATCTATGATGGATGGTATGAATCCACTGGGATCTTTTTCATTGAGGACATCAAGTCAGTATGTTCTAGCTGACTGTATTTGGTGTTGAATGAATACTTCCGTTTTTCTCTCATGGAATGCAGTAATGGTTCTCCTGAATGAATCATAGATGTGTTAGTTGGAGAATTCGTTATTATAATCCATGAACAGCAGTTTCTTTGTCTTAGAATCCAGTTTGCTTCTAAGAAATAATATTCAATTGATGATAAAATCGCAGACTTTTTAATCTAGATTGAAAATGTAAATTATGAGTATTATCAAAAGCTGGTCTGACCTCGAGAGATCATATGAGATAAAAAGAAAGAAAGAAGAAAAGTGAAGAAAAGAGAATGACAAAACCTTTATTTTATTTTATTATATAAAAATAAATTATAATAAATAAATCATAATAAATTAATAAAAAATAATAAGAAAAAATTAATCATAATAAATGATAATAGTCAAAAAATCATAACAATTTTTTCAATTAAAAAATTTAAAAAAGTGATAGAAGCAATAATAATTTTCACAATGATTACAATGAGCAAATACTGTCTCTTTCATACTTAGACCAGCAAGACAAACTAAATATTCATAACTTGGCAACATCTTTTAGCGGAATGTGATATTTCAAAAATAGCATTGTCTTTTTCGACAGCATAATCAGTTTTAAACCAAGCATTCTTAATTATATCCTTAAATTTTTCAGTTAAAAATTGATAATGAATCAGGGATTCGATTGTTATATTATTGTGTTGTTGCAAAATGTCGATGTCTATCAGAGCGATATGGTTTTTTTCCCTATTTTTTGAGAAGGAAAATGCATTATGCACCCTCCAGGAGTTGGCTTGCTTTTCTATGTGTGGGACTCTTATATCCTGTAAAAACGTATTTCCCTTGGATTTCAGCAGTTCACAGTGTATTAGCCTTTTGATATCCCATCATATATACAACATTCTCTTATTGAAGTTCGAGCTCGATTTCGAAGTGAAGGGAAAAGATCTGGAATCACAGTACGCTCTTTTTCTTACAATGTTCTCATATGTAATCTACTTTTTATCACTGGTCATCATCCGATCTAAGGTTCGTTTTTATTTCGAGTAAGCAGAGATGTGCAAACAATGACTCGACCATGTACATTTTTTCAGTTAATTAATAAGGCATCCATCTACAATATTTATACACCAAACCAAGTTTCTACATATGGTTTGAAATAGTTTATCATGTTGAGTTGAACTTTCCCACCAGTAGTGCTGTATTTATTTAATTCGCTAAAAAAATATATTTTATAATAACTTTAAAACTGTAGAATATATTTTCATCAAAAGAATGAGGTATTATAAAATATGTAATATAGAACAAATAATTTTGTTTAATTATTATATTTACAATATTTAATAATTACATATGATTCACTTTGTTAAAACAAGGAATGCATAAAAGAGCTTGTTCGGATGTAAAACGTTACTATTCTCATAATTTTTTATCTTGCTACTTCAATATCAAATGTTTTATATTTTGTTTATAACAAGAAGTGCAATGTTTTCTAACTTTGCCCTTCTATTTTTTAATTTCATGACGTTTTGTAGCGTTTGTCGTAATTTGAACGGATAAATCGTTGTTTTCATCCTAACAGTGAGGTGAATAAATAACTTGTCTTCTGAATTTTATATTGATATAGATTTATGTTGCTGAGTATTATATAATATTCAAGTATTTACAACTGATGTATTTAATAAAAGCTCAAATCATACTTTTTTATACTATTTTAAAGTTTTACGTAATGGATTACTGTATAGTGTTAATTGGTCAGAAATATCAATGGAACTCTTGGCTTCATTATAATCAATAAAAAGTTTCAATTAAACGTTATCATATTCTTTTTTTTTTAACACCAGCCATATTTGTAGAATGTTTGGTAGATAATAGAAAAACATCGCGTTTATTTCATAACTTTATTTTATTTTGTAAATATTTCTCCTGGTTGTAATTTTTTTACATTATTTCTTTGAAAATTTTATGACGATTTGATCGAATCGTTTCTATTATATGTATGTTTTTAACAATAAATTCTTCTGCTAAATCTATGCTAGTATACCAATTATCAAGTATGTTCTTTATCAACAATATTTTACAAAGTGAAGTGGCAACATCTGTGGAAATAGTTTTCTTCTTGCTAAATCATTTATCCCGGTATATTTCAAAGTTATAGGTATATCCTAGTTTGAAGCTTCATTTGAATAGCTTTACACTATATTGGTGCCGTTTAGGTTTTATATAAAAACGATGTGGTTGCGAAATGGTATTATAGATTCCCCAATACATATTACTTTGACTGGATTATAATATTTTGCATAATTTTTCTTTAGTTTTTCAATAATTGGTTTGATTTTATAGGCAATTTTCAAAATTTGCATTTACAAAACGCAGCATTCGTAACAGTATTTTAATGCGATTTCTTGGAATTACTGATCCAGGAAAGCTTTCAACGAATGTTGGATCTTTGGACTAATATAAGTGTTTTTCGGGTAATTTTACTAATCCCATCTAAATGAGAAGCCTGAAAAGTTTTTTTAATTGCCTTTTGTTGCTGGGAATTCATTTGTTTGTGTGATCGTTTTCTGAGCCAATGTTTGCATCACGTATGTATAAGTCTGTTCTACTATGTCTTGGAACATTTCTTCGTTAATAAATAATAGGTAAAAATTTTCTTCTTCATGCAAATAATCCAAGAATAATGTTATTCCAAGTGCACCCATGAATGGTATGAGTAAAGGTTGGTTTCCACTTGTATTTATCCATTGGTCTGATAAATTATCAGCAACATTTCGATATATAGTTTTGTAATTGATGTATTGCTTGTTTCATTGAAAGATAATAATATAGATTTGCACAAGCGTTTCTATATAGAAGTTCTATGTCGCTAAAAATAATATTAGAACTGAGTCTTACATTTCTCTATTGACTGTCATTAGGGATAAAAATAGAAAATTGGATAATTGAATCGATACAAAAAATTAAAAGATAAAAGAATAAACTAATGAAAGTTAATAAAAAAAATTTGTTTTCCACAAATGAAAAAGAAAAAATGTTATTTCCTATTGTTATGTCTTATGTTATTCACCTATTCCCTCTTTTGTTAAATATTTTATTTTTCTCGTTTTTTCCTGAACAAATTTGAACAGGTACAGATTCTTGTTATTAATCAAAAAGCTGAAACTGGTTATAGCGTGTATCAGGGATGGTATGCGATGCAATAACTACCATATACAAGCAAATTATTTTTGGATTGATGAAATATTATATGATAATATATCAATCTTTAGTCAAAATATCAATTAACTTAAATGAAAAGTCGAGCAAAAACGGCTCTGCATGAAAAGTGTTAACAAATGGCTTCATTATTATAGCCTTCCTTTTTCAAATTCTCCTACATATTTTGGCAGATACTGTTTTATTAAAGTATTTTAACATTTTGCATTCGGAGCCATTTCGAACGTTATCAGTAATTCGGTGGTACATTGTCGCGAAAAGGTGGACCTAAGATTCGCATCATATTATATAGTATAGCTTAATGAATTATAATAATATTTGATTTATATAAATTTATAGATATTGAGGAACATATTTTTTGCAAAAAAATCAAAATTTTATTCCTTATAATTTTCTACAGTATGATAAGTTTTGAAAAAATTTTTCTGCACCATTATTATTGCTATTACAATCTATTATTTAACTATTTCTTCGTTTTCTTGATTGGATGATATCGCTATTACTATTATTATTTTCTTGTAGATTAATATATATTTTTTCTAACCTATCTGTATAAATATTTATCTGAAATTCGTTTTCACTACTATTTATATCATGAAACTTAGTCGTGTTTGGTCATTTTGTCATTACTCTAATAAAAAAAAAAATGGATAAATAAATAGGTTAGAAATCTTTAATTGTAAATTACGAAATTACAAAACGATATATGTATACCAAAAGAATATTGCTTTTCTGATTTTCTGTCTTATTAATGCAGGGATCTATCTATACTGCTCGATGCTTCAATATGTACTGAGTTCAGCTTCGAAAATCTCTTTCTCCAATTTTGGGAATGCTTGTTTATTTTATCAAATTTCATTTTATTGTACAAGACATACTCGCATACAATTGCTATGTAAATCCTTCTTATCATTCTCTTTAAACAGTCGTGAATACATTTTGCATGTTCTCTTCTGTATACTGGCTGATATTTTTTTCATATATCTTGGTAATTGTACCATTTTTAATTTGCTTTTTTATGCCATTTTAATAGAAAACACCAGAGAAACATGCATTTTTCAAAAAGTTGCGATAGTGTTAGTTAATCCATCATAACACTAATCAACTCTAATGTCCCCTCTGAGTGATATGCTAAACTTTCGATGTTCTCTCAGAGGAGACACCCGAGTGTAAAGGATTAAACCAAACACAGCCAATTTTGGGTCACTTATTGTTGGATTTTTCTTTATTTCTCTGATAATTTTTAATCTTTTTTACCAATTTATTACTACGACGATGTTATCTGCGTAGCCAACTAAATAAATCCCTCTGGCATGTCCATGTGCAGGTTTTCATCCATAGAAGACTTTTCATAGGACCAGGATAGATTCCTGAATGGATCCTCCGGTGATATTTTTTCTGCGGGGTTCTTCAGTGGTCTCATAAAGGAGCTCTCTTAGAAAACTCTGCATCATTCGGAGGAGATAGTCCAGAATCCGGAAAAAATTTTTTAAGATATCATGTTGACTATATATTTGTAATACATGTTTTCATAATTGGATTTGTCTCCTAGCTATATTTAGCTCTTTTTCCATTCCTAGGAAGTTGAATCCAAATCAAGCAATTAGCATTGCAGATTTTGACGATAATCTTTCAACTTCTGGGAAGAATACATCTTCGAACCAATATTTAACAAGTTTTTGTCCAATTTCCCAGATGATGAGTATTTCAAATGAATGTTGTTTTTCTGTATAATTGCTTCTTGTTAGAGAAAATTTTACTAACTTCTTACTAATAAATAAAGACAGGAAAATGCAAAGTTCCATTGATTTGAATAAATGGTTGTATTATGTACGAATGAGTACAAGAATGTACTTACTCTCTGACTCGATAACAGTTGTATCTTTTGGAGTTCCTTTGTACTACAATATTCTTTCAATATGCATTTTGTGGTATCCGAATTGGTCTACGTTATAGATAGTGGCATACATTTCTGCAAAAAAGATTTTTTTCTTTCTTTTTTTTTCAAACTTTTATAATCTTTACAATTTCTTCAATGAAAACATTTGGCAAATTTTATTATCTGCTTAGGCGTTTATATCACGTAGTTATTAGGTTGTCCCAAAAGTTTCTTTCGTATTATAAGACAATAATAGATCTACAACATTTTATGTTTTATATTATTTTATTGAATGATGTATGATCCATTTTTTTCTATTACCTTTCTCCATCTCTCCGCATAATGGAATCTTTCCAGAAATTCTATGGTTTCCTACAAAAAATATTATTTTAGATGCATTTTTATGTCATTGTATTAAATTGTTTATTGCAAAGAGAATTTCTTAATAAAAGAAATAAGTAGTAATCACACGGTGCAACATCCGAAGAGTATGGAGGATGAGGTAGGACGTCCCAATAAAATGATAACAATTTGTTCCTGATAGTTAAAAACAGATAGAAGAGTTCAAATTTTTATTATAGTTCGTGAAATTAGTATTATTTGTTTTATTGATTCCATGTTTAATTTTGATGGTGATTTTGTTTATTATAATTTTATATTGTGGCCATTTTCTACTTTGTCATAGTTTCTTTACTCTTTTCTTCTTTTTTATTACTCTGTACTGTGATATTTGTTTGTTCTTAGCTCATATAATTTATGTTTTGTTGTAATATATGCTGCAGTTTGTTTGTAACAGTTGAAATGTAGTAGTTAATATTTCTGCTGTTATTTCTATATCTTATCTATTTTTTAGTAGAATGTAATATTCTAGTCTCTGTTGTTTATGTAGTCCCTATATGCTATCAAGTTAATAGTACTATTCGTTAGTGTTATTTGTACATTTTTGAATGCTCTTTGATCGATTTCAAAGATTATGGGTGTGTAATCAGAAGTTACTTCAAGTAGTCTTTTCATTTGTATGTTTAAATTTGTATTAGTGATAGCAATATCTAAAATAGGAGTCCTGTTTAAATCAATTGACCATTACATTGGTTTTCCCAATGAGTAAACTCTTAATTGATTTTTTATTATATATTGAAAAAAGCTTATTACTTTTGGAATTGGTTATTATGAAGTCCCAAAAGTCATGTTTTGCTTTGAGGTCTCCCATAATAGTAAACTCACTGCATAAGATTTGAAAAAATTTTTGTATTCCTCTACAGTTATTTGATGCCTTTGGTGAGCATCTGAGATGTTGATTCATGATCATTTCAAGTGACATTGACTGTAGTTGCTCGTTTTTTGTGTTGAGCTTGTATTCTGTTTGATAAGAGTTTATTAATTAGTTTGACAAATGTTTGATGAATATTCCCGACTATCGCGTGCCTTACTGCTCTGATGCGGAGTACTATAGTAAATGTAGTATGGAATCTTTATATGTGATTTTTCTATTCTATATGTTTCTGATATTGCAACAATGTTTGTCTAGTTGATTTAGAATTATCTTTAATAGTCTATTTTGTAATTCGTTATAATTCCACTCTATCATTTCAATTTTGCTTGATTTGATTCTTAAAATGTAATTAATTTTGTTAATAGATTTAGTATTATTGTCGTTTAGTGTGTCAGATTTTCTATTAGTGTTTCCAATTTAACAAAATTGAATCTTCTCATTTGAATCTTCTGTTTGATTATCACCTAGCTTTGTGTGATTTATAGTTTGTTGTTAATGTCTGTGTTTGTATGTTAATCGTGTTTTGAATAGCTATGTTTACTTGTAGAGCAATTTTGTTTTGTGTATTTCTATTTCCAATTAATTGTTTTTTTTTGTGGAAGTTTTTTTTGGAGTTGCTTTTTTATAATACAGCCTTTATAGTTGGCTGAATAACTGTTACCATAATTCAAGCAGCTAATTTTTTCAATATTTTTGCCCAGTGGGCAGTTATGAGAAAGTTGGGTTCCTGCATATTTGGCACATTTAGGTTCTTTGTTGCATTAATTCTTAGTATATCCACATCTTTGACATTTGGTATATTGTGGAATGTTGTCTGTTTGATTTTGGTAGTTCAGTTTTAATTAGTGTATTACATAAAGCCGATATGTTGTATATGTCTTCATTATTTATAGCTTGTTCAATTTCTATTAGAAACATTGGTATCAGAATTGATGTGCCACTTTTAGTAAAATCTTACTTAGTATATGTCCTTTTTCCTGCAAGTCAGTTTTAATATACTCAATATTTAATGTAGAATGCAATCCTTTTATTATCACTTTGAATTTCCTTTCTGTTTTTGTTTTAAAAGTATAGTAGTTTGCATCGTTGCTTCTAGAGAGTTTTAATTATTGTTCTATAAGTGTCGGTAGAGTATACTTGTAATATAATTTGTTCATCTCTGAACTGCTTAAGAATAAATTCCTTAAGATTTATTAGTTTTTTTAATATATCTATTAGCGGATCAATATTAGGAGCTTCGATATAAAACAGTGGTACTTGAGATATGTTGATAGTTATATCATTTTCTGTCTCTGAATATGAATTTTATAGCACTATATATCTATTTTCATTTTGATGGTCATCAAGCTACTTTGACTTGGATTGTATTCTTACTAATTTAGTTTTTAATTCTGACGTTGAGGTAGACATTTCCAGTTTTTATTTTTTTATTTGTTCTCGAGTATTTCATTCTTCATTAGTTTTATTTTCTGTTTTAGTTAAGATATATAAGATGTTTGTATCATTAATTTTATATTCCATTGTTGAATCATTTGTTGTTGGTTATTAGTATAAGGAGTATGAAACTCGTCGTTAGGACATTCAATATTAGCAGGAATTAAGACCGCCACATTTATATTGTTGTGAATATGAATTCTATTGATTTCAAAGAATTTGAATATCACTTCTATTGATACAAGTAAACGAGATCACGGAGAGTAAATACGATCGATCGATACGACAGTTCAAAACAAACGCACATCTTAATATGGTATGAAATTTACTCAACATTTGATCGCCCATGTCAATTCTACTCATATTTTTGTTATAATCTATCGCTACTGATGATTTAAAAATATTTTTTGAAAATTTTTTTTATTTATCTATAAGAAAAGCTTTCCTAAAAATTCCAAAAAAAGGAGTTCTTACTTAAACCTTCATCTTTAAAATGAAACATTGTTCATCGAATTGCTAGAATTATTGTTGGTGTAAATGCTATTTTCGACATTTTTGGCGAAGAAACAATTTCATACATTGTCCTTCAAAATTTGCGAAAAAAAAAGAGAAGTTAACATTGAATTTATCACGACGAATCAAACGATCCTTTTTAAACTTTCTGGCAGAATTTTTTATCTACATCGCATTTGACTTTCATTATAATTTACATCTAATGTAATTTTTTTTTTATCAAAAAATATGTTTTTAGTTATTTGAAGTAAAATAATTTATTGCTGTATATTATCGTAGTTGTTTGTTGAAAAATATTTTGAGTGATATCAACAATCGTGACGTAATGCAGTATATTTATGACAGGGTATTTGAAACTGATACGTTTTCATTTATAGTAGCCCTCCCACAGAGTCATAATCGAACGTCATAAGCATCTATCGAGCATAGTTCGTTTCCCAATTAAGTAGCAACAAATACGCGCAAGATTTAGCATTGTCGAAAACTATTGAATGTTAGATTTCATGTTTAGTTTGATCATTTTAACACAAACAGTATTTCTACTAAGCTCAAAGCATAAAATTATATAAAGTGGAAAAAGTGAAAGACGTATATCTGAAACGACCAGATTTTACAATAACATTAAATTCAGTGTAGACATGACGAATCAAATAGTGAGAAAATACTCCATGAAATCAAAAAAAGATGATCTTTCAGATTTCTAACCAGAATAAGCTCGCAAGTATTATACACACATACACATATTGATAAAGAAATCTTACTTTGTATGTTGGTAATTTTTCCCTAAGAAACTACCATCATTTTTGTTCAAGCTATTTTCATTGTTTGCTGTTTTATTTAAACTAGTAAAGGAGAGAGGGGGGGAGAGAGAGAGAGAGAAGGAGGGAGAGGAAGAGAGAGAGAGGAAGAGAGGGGGGAGGGAGAGCGAGGCCACTGACATACCATGGACGACTATAATCGCTTTGCATAAAATGACGCGTAATGTACATATAAGCGATTGGAGTTATTGCATGTCGAATATTTTTCCTTGGAACTATAGCATCAGTCTTTTGTTTCTCACAAGATTGCTCAATCATGAAAGTCGCCAAATCAATTTGGTTGCACTCATTCAAATGTTTGCAACGAATAAAGTTAGTGCCTATTGAAGAAAGATAATTCGCTTTGTATCCAACAACAGACACATATACTTTGTTATTTTTTAAATTTGTTTATCTTTATTTAGATTTAGTATTTTTTAACAGATTTTATCCTACCCTTTAAAATGATGAAAAGTAAGATAGGTTAATATAGATCAGAATTATTCAGAGTTATCAGAAGATGAACAAATAAATTTAAATTTGACATAAGGCAAATAATAAAAGAATTCGAGAAAATACATTCGATACATCCGAATCTGAAGAAGACAATTCAACTGAATCTGGAAAAGATAGTAGAGAAATTACATGGACTATCGAATTATTCCGACTGGATATTCATAAATTTCATTGCAATTATTTGGGGATAAAAACATCAATTGATTATTCGGCATCAGTTTGAGTTTCTTTTTCAAATTATTCTGCTCCGAAAATTTTATAAGTTTCATTGTTAGCACGACAAACGATTATCGGAGTAGAATTGATGAAGATGCTAATATGATAAATTTCCGAAACGCTTTTCTCCCAGAAATTTATTGCTTTCTTGCCATAAAATTATTAATGTGGCGAAATAAAAAATTGTCACATTATGAATACTGGTCCAACGACGAACTATCGAACAAAATTTTTGGAGGTCATGAGTAGAGATCGATTTTTATATTTGTTAAAAATTTTACATTTTAATACTAATAAAGTGATTGCAAATACTGACAAATTATACAAAATACGGGAAATTTGCGATATGTTTAGAAAAAGTTTTCGAAAGATATTTTATCCTTTCGAAAATTTATATATCGATGAGAGTTTACTTTTGTATAAGGGAAGTTTGTCGTTTAAACAACACATTCCCTCTAAAAGAGATAGATTTGGGATCAAATCGTTTATTTTATGCGATACCCAATCCGGATTTGTACAAGATTTTATAATTTATAATAGAGCATTGAGTTTTGCAACCTGCGAAAGTGAAAGTATTGACAAATCGGGGGTTATAGTCATGCAAGTAGTAAAACCTTATTTACATAAAGGCCATACATTGTATGTGAATAATTGATACACAAGTCCAGCTCATTTTATCCTTCTACATAAAAATGGAATTAATGCTTGTGAAACAATAAGGAAAAGACAGTAAAGAAAAGGGCATGCTAATTATCTAAAATAAATAAAAAACGGGTGATGCGAATTTTCGCTTCTCAAATCTTTCATTAGCAATTAAATGGCGTGACAAAAAGAAAGTCTATATGTTGTTCACTTTCCATAATAAAGAATTTGTTGACACGAAATGTCACTATCGCATACAAGAAATGGTAAAAAAACCAAAGTGTATTGTCGATTATAATCGAATAATGGGAACTGTGAACAAAACGGACAGGGTTATCAGCACCATTTATTCACAATGCAAAAATATGAAGTGGTACAAAAAATATTTTTTCATTTAATAGATATATGCGTTTGGAACGCTTATTGCTTATATAAATAAAAAATTGGCAAACAAATATCAATAGCAAAATTTCACCTACAGTTAATTCAGCAACTTTTAAATCATTATCTAGAGGAAAATAACAATAACATTTTAAATGAATCAAGAGAAACCAATCCACGTCGTCTTACGGGAAGACACTTTCCTTCACTTTACACAAATGAAAATACAAAACGAAAGAACACGTTGCGAAAGTGTCTCGTATGTTCAAAAAATGACAGGAGGAGCGAATCGTGATACTAATACCGGATTTGCGATGTTGGTCTATGTGTACCACCGTGTTTCGAACAATATCACCTGCAATACCATTATTAACAGTTATTATCATACAATTATATCATATTATTATATTCTGTAATTTTATTTGATTCTAAAGTGTAATTAAAAGTGAATGTAGTTTGAACTTATAAATACCCCATTTTGAGATAAGGTTTTTTTTTTCTTTTTTCCCCAATAAATGCCGTTAGCAACTCGGGTTGCAATGAGACATAAATGCAGTCACTGTTGATTTCTTTTGAGTACCGTGTATATTTCTGGTGTGGCGGCTCGTACAGCGGGAGTGCCGCGTCGGAGAAATCGCCCGTAGAGAAAGGGTTTATCACCACAGTAATTACCAATGAAACGATCACGACCTACGGTCCATGCACTCTCGACATTTATGAACGTCCGATACAATTCCACTTAGTCCCGAACTGTTTCCCTATCCCTCATGGCGGTATACTCGACAAATTTCTTTAAAAACTCAGGCAAAATAAACTTTATGGAAAAAAATCATATCATGGAAAGGAATCCAAATGCCATGTACGTAGTACACACCACATGAGCTCGTCTTTGGTGAGTTAGCCAGAATGCCAAATGATTTCCATAAATAATTTGCGAAACAAAATTTATGCGTATTACTTAGCAAAGTCAAACGAACAATTGAATAGATCTCAAGAAGCTGCTAGACATAATTTAAGACGTTTATACCGGCGCGTACAAATCTTACATACACTTGAATTTTCCGTCAGAGTGAGCATATCAATAAAAATTTAGTTCGTTTAATAACTTAATAAAAATTGCCACATAGTTAAAATTTCAATAATGGAAATTTAACATATATTAATTGAAAAAAAGTAGGATGAAGTAAAGCATTAATATAAGCGCCGCTCCATAGAGAGAAGCGCAAATAGCAGTGCTGGCGTGAACGTGTTAAATCAGGCAAAGGTAAGATAAAAACAATATCATGATAAGAAATAGAAGTCGGTAAATTCCAGATAGGGGATTGTGTATACTTCTTAAAGAACACTACTTGAATAAATCAAAATGCCGATAAAATTGCTTCGTGGAAATCATATAATTGATATACGGTTTTAGTAAAGTGCAGCATAGCGAGTTAATTGTTCTCCTGAATGGCCTACATAGTAATAAACAAGCGACACTAAATATAGTAGTAGTAATTCACTTAATTAAATGTGTTGCAACCGAAGTAAAAATACGGCAAGTAGCAGACTGCTACAGGGAATTACCCATAATGTATCAAAATAAATCATATTTCTTGGCTCCAAAAACCCGAATAATATAGAAAGGTTCATCAAAGGATTGCAACGAGTTGCTTCTTACATATACAATGTACACAGTACAGTATCAAGTAACATCGAGTACACCGATCCTGAATATCTGGAACAAATGGAAGTTAATCGTGACCTCAATAAGTTGAGATCACACATTATGGAACCCATAAAGAAACCCGCCATCCTTGACACATTCGTCAGAGGAATTAGTTGAAAACATATACCCACAGGAAAAATTTCATTATATAATCTCATGGACGAAGACTCACTGGACAAGATCGTCGCAAACATAGGTGAACGACTCTGCAGAGCATTCGTTACTTTTTGATCAGGAAATATCTTCGGATATTCATTATTTTTCGATCCACAAAATACATCGCCAAGATTCTCTTACATGGATACGCATTATGGGTGGAGGCTGCACGTAATGAGACTCACTCACACATCTCTTAATTTATTTAGCTAGAAAACCGAAAAGAGCAGGAGACGAAGATACTTGAGAATCATACGTAACACGCGAAGAAGAGGGAGACGCAACAGAAAATCTAGATAGAACACATATATCAAATTAAATCCTATACACAAGGATTCTAAAATGTACGTATATGTACGTATATTTTCAAATAAGAGGAAGTAATATTACATCCTATGCCAACTTGAAACTATAAAATGAGACTCTAAATTTTTTCTAATATTGTTTTGAATAAGCGACATCTCGTTTTTGTTTCGTATTTGTTTATGTTACTGGAATCTGTTTTATGCGGAATCATAATTATTTACTAATACACATATTCTAATATATATATATATATATATATATATATATATAACACTATTATACATAAAGATTGATATGACCTAATTAAGTCTACGTATACAAGGAGTCGAGGAACAGCAGACTCTTCATGCACGAGACGAGCACAAGTCCATGGAGATCCATCTTCACTATACGCAACTTCCAAATGCTTACAGCCGGCAACGCAGCGTCGCATCGAACGATTCCTTTGGACGTCTTCGCCGCAAGCCACGACGGACCAATGACAATGCAGTGGCAAGCTATCCTTTGCTGATTGGTCAACGCTCTTTATATAAACAGCTGTATAGGCCGTTTTCGATTTCATCGATTATCTCTTAGATTTTTACTTCGATTATTTTTTTTGATCATTTCTTGGCTTATTTTCTTGACTGTTAAATTATTATACTTCGATTTTTCTTATATTCGATTATCTTCGATTATTATTTCTTTAGTTATTTATTCGACTACTCTCGATTGTTATTCGATCGTTATTCGATTATTATTCAATGCTTTACTGTCTATTACTTCGATTAATTCTCAAATCATTATTTGGTTATTGATCTTAAATTATTAACGATTATTATCGTTTACATTTTTCTATCAAACTTATTCTAACTCTTGAATAAATTAAGTATTGTTAAATCAATCTAATTAATCTAAATTAATAATCCCGGTTGTGTCTAATAGAAACGATGTTTTTCGATCTTCAATTTATTCCAAATTAAAATGAATCCTAAATCAAATTCTAATTCGTTCGCTTATAAAAATCGTTCTCAGTGGCGTAGTCGACAAACTTCTACGTATAATTTCACTTCTAATCATCACGACGCTTTGGGAATCGAATCAACAGAAACCAAAGATTATGAGAATCGATCAGTCCAAATTCAGCTTCCATCGATTTCATCAATCCAGAAGTGGATTCTACCGACAAATTTCGCCGCTAGCCAACTCTCGCAATCTGAGATATCACGAAATCTGAGGTAAATTGCAACGCAGCCATTCGTCAAAATAAAGGTGGGTGCTATTTACCACTAATAAATATTTATTTATACCAGACCCGGACAAATGACCGGTTCAAAATTTAATTACGAGTTGTACATTTATGTTATTTCTTCTGTTCATCATCAACTTTTTGTAAGTTCTTAGATTCTCTAATTAATCAATTTCTCAACTGTTTTTTTTGCTATTTCTTTTTTGATTTTTTGATTGAAAGAAATTCATCGCCTGACTTGTTTACCGTGACCGATCTTTTGAGCGGTGTACAAATTTGTATCATTTTCTAAATTTTTCTACCTGGGACTTTATCTCTGGACTTAAGTATCACAACTATAGATAGTTGTATATATCTTAGCACGATTTTGTTCTAATTTTATATATATAGAACAGATTTATTAAGAATGTTCAAAATACTTACAAACCCGATATGAATCTTATGAGCAACTTGTTGATTAGCAACTATTACTTACAAAAGCAAGATATAAATTTACACAGTACATAATAAGTAAGTCTAATAAATTTGGTATCAAGTTTTGATTAGCATCAAATATCAACAGTAAATACATTATAAAGAGTTTTTCATATTTGGGAGAAACCCAACCATTGTCAATACCACTCAATGAATTTGTTCTCCTCAAAATTGAACTATTTACTCGATATTGGAGACATATTACGACGGACAACTTTTTCACAAGTGCATCACTGATAACAAAATTATTAGCAACACGAACAACATTATTTGGGACTATTTGAAGTAACAGAAGAGAATTGCCCAAGTTGGCGAAATCAGCAAAAGACAAAATGGAATGTTTCTCAAGAGTACTTTATAAATCAAATAATTGTACTCAAACAATGTATAAATTTAAACTGAGTAAAAATATTAGAATATTAACTTCGAATCATAAAATTGTAAAAATCAATAATAACAGAAAGTGAATACCTGAATTATTGAACTGTTTTCCTTTAACACGAATAGTTCTAACAAGATTTCCTCAAGAATTTTCAATAATATTTATATTAGGGGAATGAGCTGGCTATTTCGAAATTTAAATATTATTTTTATCAAAAAATAGTTTTACAACTTTCATAGTATGAACTATCCACTGCATTCTTTGCTGAACATGAATTTTTCACGGGAACTCTCGTTATACATGTTGCAATTTGTTCACTAATTATTTTTAAATATTGTACACAATTCATTTTATTATTGATAAAACTTATATTTGTTTTTCCACGGTAATCAGTACCGGTCTATATCATAATACCTCCGTCATTTAACGACCATTCAAAAATATTGTTTCTTTCTAAAAATCATGATAATAATAATTCTATTCTTTACGTCTGTCCAAATAAAATTTTTTTTCTTTAGTAAATATTACTTTTTCCACTAATTTTCCCAATATGCATATTGTTTTGCAAATTATAATCTCATCTTTTTATATGATTCAGATAGAAATTTTTTTTTGAGATTTTTTTCATTGCGAATGGTCACATTTTAAAGAATATGTTAGATATTTCTAATGTTTGCTTTTACTTCTGCTATTTCAGTAATCTGTTTTGCAATCACTAGTGGATTCGATGCTATTCTTAGAATAGCACGTTTTTCGCATGTTCTTTTTTTGCATATCATCTGAAACGTTTTGTTTTTCTATATTTTTCTGGGATTTTAAAGTAAATTTATAATAACTTTTCGATTTTTATGAACTGTTTTAGTTATCTTTGAAGTAATTTTTTTTTATAATATCATAATTGTTTTTATTTTACTATTAGATAATTTTTACCATATTATATTCTTAAAAAATCTTATATAATATTTTATTACATTATATTTCACTTATTCATCTTCATTAGACTAAGTAATGAAAATATGCCATGTATGCTATTATTCTATCGAACTAATTTTCTATAAAATTTACCAAAACAACAATTCTAAAAATTTAGAAGTCATATTTACATTTCAAAGTCATTAAAGTCGACATATAAGAAATAACTGAAAAAACATATGAATAGCAAGATTCATATTCGATTGTAGAATCAAATTCCGTTAAAAAAAGAGTCAATCTAGCTTACATACATGAAAATCTTTCTTCTGCATAGTTACTGTAAAAACCTTATAGTCCATTACAATTTCAAACTTTATATTTAACAAATACGTATATCCTAAATTTGCATAGTGCTTTTAGAATGGCTAACACCTTGAGTTTGTTTGTATACCCTTTTACAACCAATGTAGTTTTATTACTTATGTAATAAATTGGATGAAGAAAAATCTTCTTGATCTTTTTGTAACAGTTTTGCTTCATAAACAAATAAACACATGTCAAAGCTTCTATAGCTCAGAATAACAGCATACGTTTATAGTTTTGTATTCAGATTAGCCTTATACAGTCTTAAGACAAATTTATCAATTACTATCGACTTCAGTTGCACGAATTCAATATTCATTAAAAGTTCTATTCGATAGATCGGTCAATAGTCGGACCATTAGCACATATCGTGATATAAACTTTTTAAAACAACCAGTCAGTCCTAAGAAGTCACGTACGCTCATGCAAGGATAGGAAGATTTTATGCGAAGACTTCGAAGTACTTTATGTTCCAGCATTAAGAGAAAATTTGATATCACAAGGATCACGAATTTACTTTTACCAAAGAAAGATGTGTGACAAAGAATAAGAATAATGTTTCAGCTAAGGATGATTTATGTGAACGTTTATATAAGTTAAAAAAATTCAATAAGGCACTTATAGTTCAAAATCATTTGCTTAATTTTTAGCACAGTTGGTATAGAAACTTAGGATATAGGAATTTTGAAGAAATTAAGGAAATAGTGTCTAAAGGTATGATTATGGGTGTCATGATTAAAGAGGTGAATAAGGAAAGTTTACGACACTTGTATTAAGAAGAAGATGACAAGAAGACCTTTTCCGTTAAAGTCTGATAGTAAATCCAAAAAGATATTAGAATTAATTCATACAGATCTTTGTGAATCTTTGCAGACCATAATGCCAGAGAAGAAGTGCTGTATATTAATATTAATTGATGATTATAGTAAATACATAATATATCTGCTAGACCAGAAATTAGAGGTAACAGTCAGGATTAAAGATTTTATATAAGATGTAAAGATGATAAAATTCCTAAGGTATTCAGATCGGACAGGGTAAACAATATGTAAATAAAGAATTAAAAAATTTTTTTAGAAAATAAAGTATCAAGAATCAATATACAGTCAATTACATTTCAGAACAGAATGCAAAAGAATAGTTGCAAAAAGAAAGAATAAATCCTTAACGGAAATGGCGAAATGTCTTTTAATCAATGTAGGATTCGAGAAAAAGTACTGTAAGTCTGTTTACTTTGCTAACTACTTGCAAAATAGGTGTAGACTAACCACTGAGTCTACACGTATAAACTCGATAAAGAGATGGTGTAGTATGGATTTTGATCTTAAGGATACACATACTTTCAAATGTAAGGCATATGCACACATACCCAAAGAATAAAAAAAGTTGGGCAATAAAGATAAAGAGTACAGATTTTCAGGTTTCAATGAGAATTCTAAAGAATATCGCCTTTTAGATAACAGTATGGACAAAATTATTATGAATCGTGACATCAAGTTTATAGATTCAATGAATATTTTACCATTAAGGAAAAGGAGTCTTTATCAAATAAAAATAATCTTTTGAAAATAGAGTTCACGAATTAAGCTTTGGTTAATATAGAGGTAAATGGAGAAGATACCGAAGAAAGTGAAAAAATCCGAGAAGAAAACACCGAAGACGACATTGAAGAACATGGAGAAGGAAATGAAGATGAAGATCATCATACAAAACCAAAGAAAAATCGAAGATCTTATAAGGACAATTTTGCTGAACATGCTATTGTTTTTTGGACATAGCCATAAAAGGGGAAGGTATACATTGGCAATGACTAATGAAATGGTATGCTGGATAAAGATGTCTGCAATTTAGTTGAACGATGTAAAGGAAAAGATGTTATCGATTGTTGTATATATGGTATTAACCAATAAGTACAGACCAGATGGAAGAGTTGATAGAAAGAAAATTAGGTCGGTAGCCACAAGCTTTAGTTAAATACTTCAGATGGACTTTAACGAAAATGTTGTGCTTATAGCGTATATGAGTTCGATTCGCTTATATCGATATCGCCACCGAGTGGATACGCAATATTTATCAAGTGTATATAATCACTGCTTATTTAAAGCAATTATTGGATGAAGAACAAATACGGAATAGTAAACGGCGGATGAATAAAAAAACTTTTACAAATAAATTTGTCATTTGTATTTAATATTAGATATATAACTGAAAATAAATGTTAAAAATATTATTTATTTGATGTTAAAAATATAATTGAAAATGATTACCACATTAAGATTTACCTAAAAGCAAATGAATTGTCAAATTAAATGATTAATTCTATATTCAGTAATAGTTTTAGATACGAAAATTATAAAAATGTACATTGAATTAAAAAGATTGATATTTAATCACAGTGTGGTATCTTTTAAAACAATTAGGCATGTGCAAGGCAACTTTACGCTCAAACATTGCACATCTTTTGGTGTTCTTTTTTTGAGCGGCTTGATCAATATATTTTGGGAAATGAGCCCACTGTTGTAGTCTCAATTCGCACAATATAAAAATTATGCAAAATATTATGATCCAGCCAAAGTAGTATGTATTGACGAATCTATAATACCATTTTGAGACCGTGTCGTTTTTAGACAATATATAAAACAAAAACGGCACCGATATAGTAGCTTCAAACTAGAATATACCTATAACTTTGAAATATACTGCAATAAACGATTTGGCAAGAAGAGAACTATTCCTACAGGTGTTGCCACTTCACTTTGTAAAAATATTGTTGATAAAGGACATACTTTCTGCATTGATAATTGATATATTAGCATAGATTTAGCAGAAGAATTTATTGTCATAGACATATACGTAATAGAAACAATTTGATCAAATTGTCATAGAATTTTCAAAGAAGTAATGCAAAAAAATTACAAGGAGGAGAAATATTTGCAAAATAAAATAAAGCTGATATCATGAAATGGTAAAACAAACGCGATGTTTTGCTATTATCTACCAAACATTCTACAAATATGGCTGTTGTTAAAAAAAAAGTATATGATAACGTTTAATCGAACTTTAATTAAACTTTTTATTGATTATAATGAAACCAAGAGTTCCATTGATATTTCTAACCAATTGGCACCATACAGTAATCCATTACGTAAAACTTTAAAATAGTATAAAAAAGTATGATTTGAGCTTTTATTAAATACATCAGTTGTAAATGTTTGAATATTATATAATATCCAGCAACATAAATCTATATCGATAGTAGAATTCAGAAGACAAGTTATTTATTCATGTCACTGTTAGGATGAAAACAACGATTTATCTGTTCAAATTACAACAAATTCTACAAAACGTCATGAAATTAAAAAATAGGAGGGCAAAGTTAGAAAACATTGTAGTTCTTGTTACAAACGAAATATAAAACATTTGATATTGAAGTAGAAAGACAAAAAATTATGAGAATAGTATCGTTTTACATCCAAATAAGCCCTTTTGTGCATTCCTTGTTTTAACAAAGTGAATCATATGTAATTATTAAATATTGTAAATATAACAATTAAACAAAATTATTTGCTTTGTTCTATACTACATTTTTTATAATGCCTCACTCTTTCGCTGAAAATATATTTTACAGTCTTAAACTTATTATAATATGTATGTTTTTAATGCTTTAAATAAGTACATACGTGTAAAGTGTAGCACTGGTGGTACATGCGGCCTGAATGGAAAATTTGATGTATTATCGTTGGTACACGTGGCATGGAATGCCTTAACTTGTGCGGAACCTATACATCGGTCTTGTTAATTATTCCAAGTTGATGTAATCGCCTTGCTCCTGTTGATTGATTAATTGATTAATTCCAAGAATTTCTTCGATTTCTCCAATTGTTCTATACCGATCACTTTTAATTAGCTCCAAAATTTCGCCGTTATCAGTCTCAGCCGGTCGTCCAGGACATGTTGTATCACTAAGATTAAAATTGTTTTCACAAAACTTTCTGAACCACTCACGTGGCATATGGAATCCTCAAGGGCATCTTCACCATACGTATCTTCTTTTGCGCCTGTAAAGCATTCTTGGCTTTACGGAAATAAAAAAACATATGTCGAAAATGGTGCTTATTTTTTGCAATTTTTAATGCTTAATAAAATATAAAATAACACAATATAATGACACAATTTTTTTCATAAATACTCGCTAAAATTTCTTCTGTCAAATAATATCAAAACTTTACACGTGTGAAGTTAATAATATCTCGGTTTTACAACGCCATTTAATGTCATAAACGAGATGAACTTTTACATTAACTCAATAAATTATATAATGCACTATTGTAATATGCTATGCCACGGTAACAATCACAACTTTTGTGAGTGGCAAAGTTGCGACTCTCTACGAACAAACAGATAACAACTGACATAAATGAATCAACATCTGTTTATTTACTACCATTGCTAAGGAATACACATGTATTCATCTGATATAAAGATAATTGTAACTACATTAAGCAGAAGATATTTTTAGTGTTAGTAACTTTTACTGAATTCATTTTCAGAGAACAGGCGTAATTCTTAATCGATTTTGATGATCGAGGTCTTATTTTAAAGATGAAGTTTTAATTTAGATTTACTTACTTTTCTGAATTTTTAAAAAAATTAAAATTTTTTATTTCTGCATAAACTATTTGCAAAAAAATACTGAATAATAAAATTTTCAAAAAATACAATTTTTAACACGTTTTTTCAAAGAAAATAAAGCTTTTTCAAAAATTCGGAGAAGTAGAGTCTTAAATTAAACCTTCGTCTTTAAAATGAGACATTTTGCTATTTTTACTTTAATATTTTTCTTATTTGCATAATATAAAATAAAAGTAGCTTGAAGTTGCTAATCAGATGCTCTATGGAAAAATAGTAGATTATATATCATACTCTGTCTAATAAACACTTTTATATCCATCAACGTTAAGGTTGCAAAAGAACGGTGATAATAGCGAAGAAAAAGTAATATTTGATTCTTAACGTTTATATCTTTGGTCATCTAGTAAACGTAACTCTGCTCGCTGCTTCAATATAAATACTTCCATTATAAAACAATAGAATATGTTTCTACGTTCCACCCTTATCATCGCTTTAATCGTTTATCGCAGCTCCAACATAAACAATTAAGGAATTTTTCAAAACGAGTTGCTCTTTGCAAATAAGGCAAATATTAATGTTAAAATAAAAACTTTGTTTAAAGTCTGTTAATATTATCGGTTGATCATGATTGTACACTAACCGTAATAGATGTTTAATTTTCATTACGAGGAACATGAGGCAACTTATTGCAAAAAAGAAACGATAGCTTTGTATTTAATTATCGTTTTATTGGTTAGAGTCCTCTACCATTCATGTCATATTCTTATCTAATTTTCATAACGTTATGTATACGAGTAGTGCATTCCATTGTTCAACTGATTATCCTAATGATTTCATTGCACGAATGTGTTGCTGTTTATCGTTGATTGTTAATTATCCCAATTAAATTGGAAATTTTGTGGTTAAATAAACAGTTCAAATAGTAAGTATATATATCGTAAAATTATTACTCGATCGTTATCGTATGTAAATTTTAAAAGATTCCAGGCTTCTGAATACTTGTCGTTAGTAGTTTCAAATGAATTAATATGTTTCGTCAATTAACAAAGATCGTAAATATTATAATTTCTGTAATTAAGTTTGTTAGTCCCTGATGTTAATTTGTCATGAATATGAATGTATAATATATTTATGAATAAGTCAATTTTTATACTTTTTATGGAATTTAGAAAGATTGATTTTTTTTCTATTGTCGCAAAGGAATTTTCAAATAATTGATAATTTTGTTGATGATTTTAAAATATTATTTGCAAGTGCAATTGCATTGTAAACATTTTCAATTATATGTATCTGCATTTTAGTTGCTTTGTGATCTGTTATGGATTTTAATATTTTTAATTGTGTATAGGGATTATTGAAAGAAATGTATATTTCTTCCAGTTTCTTTGCCAAATGTTTGTCAAATTTGTCAAGGAATTTCTTAAAATTGTTAATTGTGCTTTAAAAATTAATATTATAATTTATCTAGATATAATGTATCTAGATCTTTGACAATAATAAAATTTCACGAAAAATGATGTTAATTTTGTAGTTAATGAATCACTGAACTGTTTATGATAATTACTGAACTATGTTTTTTATATATTAAATTATCACTGTTAAATTAGCACCTCTGATTAATCTCTTAAGTACGGCTGAATTTTGCGCGGAGCTGTTTCTCTGTATGGCAGAGTTTTGACATGAATTACGCGTAAACGATACGGCACTAGCAATGTGTGACGGAAAGGGTGATCAATGACAGATTTATTATTTCCCTTAGAAGCCCTTCTAACCCCGTACAGGAAGCATTAACCATGATAGCACAGTAGGTTGAAAAATGGAAAATTAAAATAAATGCAAAAAAGTCAGCTCCTATCATATTCACAATAAGGAAAGTTATAAGCGTAAGCATTAAATTAAAAGACGAATATCTTGCTACAGTTGATAATATTAAATATCTCGGAATGTATTTGGACAAAAGACTAACATGGAAAAAGCACATACAAATGAAGAGGAAACAGCTAGATATACAAATAGAAAAGTTATACTGGATACTGGGATACAAATCTCCACTATCATTATGAAAGAAAATATTACTATACAAAGTCTCAATAATTCCAAAATTGACATGTGATATACAACTATGAAGTTACGCAAAAAAAAAAGCAATGTGAACATTATTCAGAGATTCCAAAACAAAGTTCTAAGGACAATTGTAGCTGCTCCTTGGTATTATCATGCTCTACGTCAACGTAAAACTGTAAAATAAAATTATAAATCGGAATCCCAGAATTTTTCCGAACTTTGATGTTAAGAACCGACATCTCGATTTTTCTATATAAAGTAGAAGTAAAACTAGAATGTGAATCTACCTTATAATATATCTTTATTCCTAAAAACGCATTACTATTATTATTATTATAAATAAAGAGCAATGTGATCTAGGCTAAGGCTAGATGCACGAAAAGTAGGGGAACGGCAAACGCCGAAACCATGTGCGACGCATCCATGAAGTTCTCATCTCCACCACCAGCAACGCTTCAGTGTTCATAGTAGACGGCAACGCATTGCCAATTGTTCGAAAAACGAGATCCAATTGTTCGTCTCCATCGCAAGTCAGGATAGAATCACGACGGGCTAATGATGACGCAGCAGCAAGCTATCCTTCGCCGACTGGTCAACACTCGCTATATAACCGACTGCACGAGTGGTCTCATCGATTATTTTTCGACCATTCATTTCAGTCGATTTTCATATACTTATTCTTTTAGACTTTCACAGTACAGATTGTTTTCATAGATTATTTTTGCCTAGATTATTTGATTATTCGCTTCTATTATCGATATATACTGCAAGTTCAAAACCTTTTGTATCAATTTGTTATTGTTATTTTTCGAATAAATTAAGTATTGTTGAAACGATCTAATTCAATAATCCTGGTTGTGGCTATTTGCCGAAACGATTCACTTTTCTCCCAATTCATTTTGAAACGATTCTTAATTCAAGATTTAATTCGTTCATTTATAAGTTGATTAACGCGATCAAGAATTTCGTTCTCCATGACACAGTCGGCAAAATCTTTCGTATAACTTTTCTACCAATCATCTCTACTCCTTTGTGGAATCGAATCAATCGAGCCGAGAACAAGGAAAATCGACCTATTCGACAACAGCTACATCAAATTCCCCAATCAGAAAGATGGATTCCAACGACAGGTTGTCGTCAGTCAACCTTTTCTGTCCGACACATCGCGAAATCAAAGGTAAATCATAGCGCGCCCATTCGTCGAAATCAAATGTAGATGCTATTTAATTGATTTGTGCATTCTGTTTGGCATACTATTAGGTAATCCAATCCTGTGCCACTGAATTGCACACAGCAGGTAAAAACCAAAGTGGTACATACTCTTACTACGCAGGAGTTTCTCTAGAGAATTAACAATTTTCTGAGATTCGTGTTTCGTGAGACGTAGCAGTATATTAGCGATGAAACTCTTCATCAAAATGTAAAATTAAATAACGTAAAAGAACGAATTCAAAAGTTCGCAATATCATATAGTCACAGAATAAAAAATCATCCTAACAAACTAATCAAGTATCTAACACAAATTGGGAGCATCAGAAAACTGAAAAGGATAAAACCACCTGACTTATGGAAACGATAAACAAGAAAATTTGTGAAAATAGCACTGGATGTTATTCATATACACACGACACTTATATATATCAAATTTGTTGGTTAGCTCGACAGAGCTAGTTATAAATGAAATTTTACGAATAAAATAAAAAAATAGAAAAGAATTATAGTAAATGTAATCATATCATTTGCATCCTTTGCAAAGGTCACACTTTACAATAACGAAATATTAGAAGCAGAAGATATCGAATATTTATGACTCCACCTAGATGCAAAACTTATTTGGAAAAAACAGATAAATAAAAAAATTCATCAAATCAGAATTCTAAGAAAAAACATCTGTTGGTTAATTAACCTTGGTTGAAAACTAAATACAACAATAAATTATTAATGTATAAAGCCATAATAAAACCCGTCTAGACATGTGACATCTGACTATGTGGTACATACTACCCTTATATGCTAATTCAATTTGCCGAAGGTCTCATTGGACATATTACATGGACTTTAATTTAATAAAAAAAAACCTCTGCTGTTTCAGCAACTTGTCTTACAGTCATCAGTGAATTCGATGTTACTCTTAGAATGGCACGTTTTTCGCGTGCTGTTAGTGATACAGATAGTCCAAGACATTTTGTTTTTGCATATTTATGTGGAGTTTTTAGTAAAATTATAACTTTTTGTTTTCTATGAATTATTTTAGCTATTTTTGAAATAATTTTCTTTTGATAATATTAAAATTGTTTTTATTTCACTACTAGTTAGCTCTTACCCACGATTTATTCTTTAGAAATTTTATAATATTTCTATACTATATTCCACTTACTTTATTTTCACCTTCACTTGCTCGTATTCAATTGAGAAGTAAAAATATGCCATGTTTTTCATTATTATATCGAGCTGATTTAGCATGAAATCTACAGAAACAATAATTCGAAGAATTTAGAAACAATATTTAAATATCAAAATCACTAGTCAACACATATTATAACAAATATTTGAAGAAGCGTATGAATAGAGACATATACTTTTATCTTTTTTCCAAAATATTATAAAATTTACAGGATGTGCTATTATTTTGTCGCAGATATCGGTTTTTTCACTCTTTCTTTTCGTTTGTTTTCCCATTGTATTGTATTATTTTTATATTTATTAAAAATAAATTAATACTAGAAACTCATTTATATCAAATAATGTATACTCATTCGTAAGGGATGATTTGTTTCAACTTGTTCGTTATTACAACTCTAACGTTTTCAATATAACGCTGAAACGTCGTAGTCGTACATCATTCTGATTGCACCATGCTCTTTTTTCTCTGTAGTTTAGTGTTCTCTGTAGACTTTTCGTCCGCAATTTTATTCCTGCATTTGTAATATTAATGAACTGTTCCGTAACAGTAATTATATGAGCTATTTTTCTTTCCTTCTTTTATCTTCTTCTGATTCGTTTTTTCTTCTTCGCACGCTATGTGTTCGAATTAGATTTTGATCGACTGTCTAATCTTACTTGCAAGTTCTACACTCAAAGCACAAGAAATATCGCCTCTTCTTCAGCTGTCACAAATCTTTTTTCTTCGCGAATGATCCAATCTCCTTTTTCTGTTTCTCTTTTGCCAGTGCATTCTCACGCCATTACGAATGCGGAGAATCTTGAGGGCAAACTATTTTAGCAGCTTCGTCGTGATTATGACATCGGATGACTTCTCATTTATATTACGCAATTTCTTGCAATTATCTTTAATTTTTCTATCTGCGTAACGATGGGCTCTTTGTTTTTTATGAGAAATTCATAAAATTGTTGCCAACAACGTTTTTTTGCATTCTTACTTGTTTCTCTAAATAATCTTCGACGTCGTACAATTAATTAAATTTATACGTAGCGATTGATGTATAGGATTAAGTAAGATCATGGCGGCCTTCAACTTTCGTTTCTTTCACTCTGTCGATTCTCATTCTTGTAGTTTTATCGAGCTTTATATCCGTCCTACTTCCACAATGCGATATTCTTTCCATCAAATTTTGTGAGATTAAATTATTTTTGATCTGCCATGATGTAAATAAAAAACATTTGTACGACGCAATATTATCAGAGGAACTTTCACTAAGAAAAATTGTATGAGTGGGAATGCGAAAAGAAATGTCAATAACATTTATGCTCAGTGAAAACGTGTTGGAATCATAATTTATTGATGAAATCAAAAATGTAAAACCATATTGCTTAATGGAAACAAGAATTAAATAAAAATTTAATAGATGCTACAGGTACAATAGAAAGATTAATTGTCTCGGGCAAAGGATAAGCGCAAAGCTGACATATTTGTTAATATACAAGACGATCACCATTGGAGTGGTAGACCCTAACGGATTTATACCATACGATAGATTATATACTAATCGATGTATGTACAGTCCGGGATAATATGATAGTCCACTCAATATTTTTTTCGATTCCTAAATACATGGGTACACATACATACATTTTGCGTACATTGTGTATTCTATATCCCATTATATGTAATATCGAAGATTGCTTTCATAAAATATGGATTAGAGAAGTTATGAAAAGAAATGTAAACGAAAGCTAAAATCAGTGGAACAAAATGATAGCACGCTATATTTAAATTACGTTTGTACAATATGTGAGTAAATTTATTAACATTTTGTATTTCCACCTTTTTTTTTCTTGTAAAACTTCAACTACACGCTTTGGTATTGATTTGTATAGTTTTTTAAATACTTTTTTGAAGAAAATTATGTCATTCTTCACCAGTTGTTGATTTTAAGTCATCATCAATCTTAAACTGCATTTCTCTCACATAAACGCGTCCTGCGTTAACTCCGCCTACAAATTTTCTATTATATTCAGATCTGGAGATCATCTTAAACTTTTATATCTTTTGCATAAAAATAACTTCCTACAATCTTAGTATTGCGTATAGAAGCATTACCCTATTGCAAAATCGAATTCTTTTTTGTAATTCGAACGGCATATTGTTTCAATTGTCCATCGATTAGATCTATGTATTTCTGATTGTACAACCGATCTGAGATGAGATCGATCAGTCTTTTCGTGGCATTCAATTCCGGTCCATACCATTACACTTTCTTCTCCCATTTGCCAACGACTTAAAATGTATTGATCTTTCCTTAGATCATGATACTATGAATCTTAACAATTTGGGCTATCACATTGAATTTTTTTTCATCGGTGAAGATTACTTATCCCCAATATTTCTTTCAATGGATAAGTATCTTTGCAAACTTCAAATTTCTCTCTATGCTGGGATGTTAAAGGAGGACGTTTTCTATGCTTCAAGTGATTGTATTATTGTAAAACACATTGCACATCTCTTTTCATGGTTACACCATGTTTCTCTAGCTACACTGTTTCTCTAGCTATTTCTTTTCTTACTGACATTTTCAGTGGCAAGTTCGTTCGCTAGTTGAAACATAAAATCTTTTCTGGGTATTTGTTCTTTCCTTATATAAGATCCAAGCATTTATGCCAGCTAAATCTACAATGTTAAAAAATACTTCAAGTGGCCATCTTCTTGATCCTGATTTGACGTTACATTTCTTTGCCATTTGGTCTGCAATATTTACGCCAAATTTAGTCTTATTATAAAATTCAACCGTTTAAGTGCTTGTTACTTTTTTCAATTTTGACGAATTTATGTTTCTGAATGAACTCAATACAAAAATTTTCTTACTTGAGTAAATTGTAAGAACCCTTCCACTTGATCTATTGATATTCTTAATGGGGGAAAACAAAAAAAAAAACGAGTCATAATATACTTCTTTGTCGTAGAAATTTTTGGTAGTTCCCTTTTCCGCGTATAGTGCCAATCAATGTGGTTCTTTTCAATAGTAATTTAGATGTCAAAGGTAAGCTTGTAAAAAATTGTCGTTAAAAAATTGTTATGATTCTTCCCTTCATAGTATACGGTTCGATAAATTTGAGTACGACAAATTTACTTAGAAGTTGTGATATTACTCGTGTCTCCTCCTTTACTAAATAAGGAAATCCGTTTACAATATATTTATTTTGAACATCGGATGCCAGTCAGAACATAATATCAAATTTATCGGTTTATTCGGCAAATATTGAATAAATCTGCATCTGGCTTTAAATGAAAACATTTGTTCGTCAATTGTAATATTTGCTCCTAATTTGTAGCAATTCTGATTATTTTGAATAAACCTATCTCATACATTTGATATTAAAGCAAATTTGTTACTTTGTAAATCACTTTTTTTTTTTTTTACCAAAGCGAGTAAATCTCAATATTTCGACAAAATCATGTTTATTCATGGTGTTGGAAAAGAAGTTTGGTTCATAAATATGAAAATTTCAAATTTTTTGTTTCGTTTATTTCTTGTGCATACCAAATTCCAATGAAAGCTTTTAAGTTTGTTTTTATTAGGGTTTCTTTTTTACCCAAAATTCAGGAAGCTTCTAATTCCCTGCATATGGTCGTTAATTAGTAATAAAAATGTGCTATTTATTTCATCTTCCATAATTTTTTTTGCTATATTCTGTAGGACTAAATAATCTTCCAGGAGTAGATCCTTCTTTTATTTTTTTCTCAACTGTTTCCGTCTGCGGCAATTTCATTTTGATGATCTTGTAGAATACTTTCATTTTCATCTTCTGAACTTGAAAGCATCCGAGCACATCTTCTTTTACATAAATTCAAAATATTTTCAAATTCACTTTCTGAGAACTCTTGAACATTTTCTTCTTTTATAATCTTATTATCACTATTCTCACTATCAAAATGTTCATCGTGAATGTCCCATAGTTCAATTTTATTTTCTTCTGATCCACTTTCATAGAATTCATCATCCTAGATATCAATTTTTACAATAATTCAGAGATTTTCAATCGTTTTGCCATTCTCAAGATTTATAAAATAAAACAAACGATTATAAAAAATTGATATTTGTATTCATTTTTCTCACCTCACACTAATTGAAAATATATGTCGTTTATTGAATATATTATTGTATGAAGCATATTAGGAGCTTATAGTACCGACCTTATAGACCTTATAGCACAGATCCAGTGTAAACAATAATTTTGTATATACCTAGTCTTACAATCACAAAAGACAAAGGATTTTATTCTAAATCTATTCCTTTTTAAGGAAGTAAATTCTTTAAAAGATAGTTTGCCTTTATATAAAAAGGGACTTTCATCTATACAAAGGTTTTAGTGTAGATAGAATGCATCACTAAATGATTCTCCGTATTGATTATTTAACGTAATCTCCATAAACGATCAGAATTAGATTTATGATCATCAACAAAATGTAACTTTCTTAGTAATAATTTGTTGCGATCTCTAATCATTATCTTCCCAAATATCTCGCTTAGTAACAATCTATTTTTGCTCCAATATTCGTTTAATGATAATTTTTTATACTTTGTCATCAGTAGGGAAATAGTAAAAAAACAATATAGTTCATCCAGGTCTATTCCAGATGTAAGATTATCAGGATTCATTCGTCTCCAAAATTGTTTATTTTTTCAACAATGAACTCTATCAATCCTTTAGGTACAAACAATTGAAAATACTGTAGAAATACCCAAAAAGAATTTATATTTGTTTGAATACCCGATTGTTGTTATGTAAAATCATGAATTATTGGCATAAATTTTTTCAAAATCTACGTAATATTTGACGGGTTTGTATTTTATACGTTAACATCATCAATTTCTTCAGATTCCGATGTACAGTACATTCGATCGCCCTTTTTTTCGTCGTTCTATGTTTATAATAATTCATTTTCATCACAGTTTTCCGAATTAGTCTCGTTCACTACCACACTTGCCATGTTTTCAAATTTTTTATCCATCTTAAAGAAGACAAACTATTTATTAATATTTGAAACAAATCTTCTGGACGTAACAACTTACCAAGCTGATTCACTTATTTTTATGTATGTAATGTTATCGATGATTAATTACTTTATGTTTAACTATAACACTCTACAAAAAGATAGTAAATGAATACATTTTATTCGTGTCAAGATCTTTTTTGTACGTTAGTTTTTTGGATTATGTTTAATTCACGTATTGTTACTGCAAATGTCAGATTTAATCGCCATTAGTTACTGTAAAACATTTCAATTAACAGTGAAAACTAGATATAATCCGCTCTAGCCATTTTTACAATAATTATTTTAAGATATAATGGATACCGGATATAACCATTGCTAATGTGAAGCATTTAGTAGATGTTGGATATCTACGAACGTCAAAGGTTTAATGAATCCTTTGAGATTTCCTTTGAGATTTCATATGTTAAGATTAACTGCGCTTATTCATCTTCTAGTATACTTACCATTACAGTCAGTATTAAACCATCTCTTTTATTCCACTCATTCTTAGCTTCTACTCATGTTATTACTGAAGACTACTTCAACCCCAGTGATTATGTCTAGGAGACATTTTTCTTTTAGTAATGCTTGTATTTGGTATAACTTGAAATTTGTACCATTGAGTTTGTGCATGTACAATATATTGCTTTTACTCATTTCTAATTAAATCTTTTGACTAAACTAATTTCAATTAGTTTACACTTGATTCAAAACGTACTAATTCTAACCATCGATTTCACGTATTCTAATGTATGTCAGGTTATATCGAGCTCATAATCTGTTAAATTTTATCGTGATGCAGGAAATAAAACATAATTATTAGCAAATTTAGTAGTTTATTTCTCAGTAGTGTTTAGTCTCGACTTAGTAGTATATCTTAACCGACTGCAAAGAAATAGTAGGAAGTTGCTGCGAAGCTTTCTTAGGCAAGGATTAAAACGGGGAACAATGAAACAAAAGATGGATAGGTAATTGGTGTAGCCTACTTAAAATTACGCTTAATTTAACCATTATAAGTGAAAAAATTCGAAAATATTGCAAAACTGTGGACTCAAGATAAATTCGCTTTACAAACAGAGTTCTGTGAATAAAAATGATGTACTTAAATGATAATTTTTCCCCAAATTATTGTTCATTAGGCCTTTGTTGACGGTGACAATAATAACAAGCAATTTCGTGAAAGAGGTTTCTTGAGCGTGTTCGATAAGAAGTAACCTTGTAGCTTGATTCATTTCGTTAATCTTCAGTTGATTTGCACTTTGTTTCAACAGATTTGCAGCTGCTTTTGTTTCCTGATCCTTTGCGACAGTTTCCCATGAAACACACGCCAACGAATTTTCTATCTTCGAAATCGACAAATGCTTTTCAATGAAGTAGTTGTTTTGATGCCTTAACCATTTGCAATACTTACAAAGATTGCCTCATGACCCTTCGCCTTTGCGTCGACGAACTTTTGAATTTCTTCAGATTAATTCACTTTTTTGTAAGATAGAATAGCGTGATTCTGCGACTAGGTTGATCCTGTATAACTATAACTTGTTATTTTCCAGTTTATCGTAGCTTATGCCAGGAGAAATTAAATCAACTGGATTTTCTTTGACACCTATGTGACTCCATTGATTGTATGGCAATGATGATTGAATCAATTCGAAACAAATGTTTGCCATCGAGATCATGAAATTGGTCCATATTCGAATCTCGTTGAAGTCGATATTCAATGTCTTCTTGATCGCTTGAATCACTCATGAGAAGAACATATGATTGAATTGCGTCATATAATTGAAGATGAGATACAATCATCTTTCTAACTGGAGTGATTCGTGAATTTGAACAAAGTAACCTTGCTGTCCTCTGGTAATTTAAGTTCTCAGGTTAAATATACGGACACGCGTTGTATATTCTTTTGGAGGCATGGTAAAATCAGTGAAGGTATAACCGATACATCTTCGCGTTGTGTAGGTATCCGCGATACTCGAATAGTTCCTACTTTTTGAACATCTACAACATAGTCGTTTCATTCATTGAACAAGTCTGGAACTAGTGAACTATTCCATTCGACGTTGTGAAACCAAATTAATTGCATTATCAGTTTTCTTCTGATGATATTGCAATTTACTGGATCTCAATATAATCTCTAACAAATTGTCTTGCATCATCGGGCCAATCAAAAGAATATTATAGCAACGTAGTTACTGTTTATTTTGAGCTCACTTGACGATACAGAGAAATAAAAGTCTAGGCAAAAATGAACCGCTTTTAGCTGGCTGTTTGGTAAGGCCTTGATTAAACATTTGGTTAGGGGCTGAAATAATCATGTTCCAAGCGCATGTTTAGTTTTTAGAAACTAGATAAAGAACTGCAGGAGACGTAAATCAGGGAGTTCGAGAAAATAGCTTATACAACATGGTCGATTCAGTCAGAGATATTGGCATTATAATAAATTATTTCTAAATTATAATAATTTATGAAGTTATAATAAACTTTATGGTAACAGAGAATTGTTTTTCTTCTTTGCAAACCCGAGGCACTGGTTCGCATAATTATAAGTATAGTTTAACCTGTGCGGCATCAGGGCTGACAATATAAAATATTAATATATAATGTCTAGCTTTGATAGCTAACATATGGAGAGAATAATAGATATCATCACGAATCTATCAAATGAAGGTAAATACGAAGTTTTAAAAGAAGAATTGATTATGCGGTTATCCACATCGCAAGGAAAAAAAATCAAGCAATTATTAAAGCTCAAAGAGATAGAAAATAAAATACTGTCGCAATCTGACGGGTGATACAATTCTTGAGTTTACTAGGCGTGCTGTGAATAGAACGTCTTTTGTTAAGTATACATCCTATTGCATACATATTGACGGATTGTTCGACAAAATCGCAAATCTTGTCGATCGTATATGAAGCGACAATAAACCCGCGAGTTGCAAATCTATATCGCGAGACAAATTTCTACCTAATGAAGCTACGAAAAGAGTTACTTTAAAATCGGCAACAGTTAAATTGAACATATTTGCAAGGAAGATCGCGTATACGTCATGAAAGGAGTCGATCTCGTAGTCAGCAATATGATCTAGCTTATGATATATACTAATATCACTGGCGGTTCAAACATAAGTCTACTAAGTGAAAGTCTTTATCATTGACTAGTTGCGTTGGAAGGACGTGCCACACACGTCTGGAGATGTTTTTGTCTGAAAATTGTCAACGACGTGTTGTACACAATTATTGTTGCAATATAAAGACAAGAAAGATATATATTTAATGTCCATAAAACATAAGAAAATTGAGACGATGGGAATGGAAAAGAAGAGATGGATAAATAACAATAGCCTTGTTATAAAGCCCAATATCGTTTTGGAATATAATGATGGCATGGATGGGTGGATCTATAGAATAGTTATGTATCTTTTTTTTTCATTAATGAGAAAATATGTAAAAAGTCCTAAAAAAAATATTTTTTTTTATTTAGCGGATATTGCACTTTCCAATGCTTATGTTCTATTTTGCAAGAAAATAGGTGCAGCAAAAAGTACAAAAATACTCGTTTTCGAAGTTTCTTTCAGATGTGGCAGAACAAATATTACGAAATGTATGTATTCCTGATTATCAAAAACGTGGAAGGATGTTTGCTCCATCGTTTACAAGCAAAGCAATGGAGACCAAGGAATATTCCAACTACAAATGCTAAAAAAATCCACAAAGGAGGTGTAAATTATGTGCAAAACAGAAAAAACGCAATGAAACTATGTGGGAATGCCCCGTGGCACTGCTTATTCCAGACTGTTCGTATATCATATTGTGCAAGATTATTAATAAGAAAAGTTAGTATTCATGTCTGTAAAATTCTTTGTATAAGATCGTACAGATCCTTCTCATCTCAAATGACGCCTCATGGAGAGTTACAGTGTAGCGTTTTGACAGGCGCATCTGTGAAATAGTTACTAGTGCAAGTGATTAATTGCAATAGTCGAATTATAAAGTACAAATTATGCACGATCAATGGCTCGGTTACCGGAACATTGTTAATCAATGTTAACATCTGTAAATCAGTAATTACGTTGTAATTTTATATGGCATTTTCTTGTCACCGATGTAAACCATGCAATTATTGGGTCAGATTTTTTATCATATTACGGCTTATTAATTAATGTGCCAAATCGTCGTTCGGTGGGTAGTATAATATCGCTTGACATCAAAAGTCCACGAAGTTGAAGATTCAGGGCGGATTATATGTGAAACATCGAGATACTATCGATTACTTGCTGACTATCCCAATTTGTGTTCTCTTTTAGGAGAAATTACTAAGAAAAACGTGCGACACGTATTAACATATTAACACGTTGATCGCCCACTTGTGGATCGCGTGTGTTTCTCGACGATGCTTAAATTTATGCAGCAACGTAACATAAGGCACTAGCAATATGTGCTCATAATTAATTTGTTCGTTTTACCAGCATAATTCTAATTGTTGCAGAAGCAATCTTTTCTCTTATTTTCAATTTTCAACCTCTTTCTATTTTTACTTTATTTTAGAATGTCCAAAATGCTGACGTTATGTCGATGTTCGTCAGCTCGAGAGTGACATACATTTCAATTAATAACATCCGTAAATAAACGTATAGAATATTAGCGATAAGTTGTTTAAAATATCGCCTACTTTGTTCGACTTGCTTCGATAGTTCTATTCCAAATATTAAACCTTCTGCATCTTACAAGTACTTTTCTTTGATTTTTTGTTTCCTCACAATTTATGTTAAACTATATAAAAATATATAGAAGTAGATGAGAGTAGTAATAATGATCAAAACTTTTAGAAGAACGTAATAAAATTACGTAAATAAAATTTCATCATATTCAAATTCAGAGAATGAGGAGGAATATGGCGTTAAAATCAAAGACCTTGTATATTAAAATGATGTAGCGATCAATGCGTTAAGACGACGGCGGATCTGTCTCCATTTTGGAGTTCACATCATCGATTAACTGCAAGAGTAAGGTTCTCGCCCCTTTTACCCAGACGACAGTCAACGAAGCCACAGAAATGATAATTTGCCGAATCATCTTATTCGCGGCGTATCGATAGAACAGACGATTCTTTCGACGTGTCGATAGAATTGACAATTCTCGACGATGGCACGTGCGATGTACGAATGAGACGAGACGATGGTGATAGGATTGCTGTTGATTCGATCGTTTCGAGAATTTTAACTCCAGTTTCTGATTCCGTACTGATTTGGCCATCTCTGCCTCGAGTATGCGTCTTTTCGTGTATGAGGAAATCGTGGTTCCGCAAGAGTTCGTGGCTTGTTTTATCGTTTGAGCATCATCTGTGTAGGAAATAGATGTAAGGTATGGGTTAGGCTTTAAAAGATAGTAAATAGAATTAAGGCGCAAAGTACTTTTGCATAGGCGCCGAAAAATCAAAAGAGGACGCAATAACGCAGCTTCCGTCGACGAGAAACAAGCTTGGAACGCTTTTTATTTGCATAAAATAGCGTACACGTCTAATATTTTGCCCATAAGAATGTTTTCAGACTTCGATATTATTTTGATTACGTCATAAATCAGGACGAGATTATATTGTATCTGTAGGTAGCTTTAGTAACTTCGCAACTAATAATTCTCATTTTTTATATTTTTATATTTTTCTTTGTCGCTACTTTGTATACTACCAAAGAATTTACAACTGAAATTCCAAAAATGAGTTGTATACCAAGTTTCTTGATCGAGTAATTCTAGCTCGAATTATATTCATAGAGTGTTTGTCAATAATAATTTAAGTGTCCTCATAAAATGCATAATATAATTGCAAATTTATAAGTTAATTTTGCTGCTTACGAACATATCCAACAAATTCAGATTCCTCTTTTGCCATGGACTTTAAAGTTATTGTGGAACGACAAGACGTCAAGTATAAATGGCGTTTCGAATCAACCAATTTCTGTGTTCTATTTGCAGAGACTTTGTTACAACACGTAGAGTCTGTGTGTTTGGAATTTGATATTTACTGGTAATTTTATTATAGACCGAAAAACGAGATTATTAATCAAAGCGAAATTTTTCGATTTGATTAGAATTCTTCTCTAGTAGCAGCAAAGTTGTTAATACGTGCACAAGTTTGTTAGAATATATCGCACAAGTGATTACGTCCTCATTAATCAGGCTATTTTTCTGAATATAACTCACAAAGGATAGGCAATGCGGAACTTTAAAAAATTCTGGAACTTTGGATACAAGTACGGTGTATCACTCGTAATACAATTCTATATCCTTTTTCTGCCATAATTCGACTTTAATAAGTGAAATCACCCTGAAAGAATTCTACTCCGTTAATGGACCACTGCGAGCCAATCTTCTCTTTATTTCGTTATATGGTCCAATCAGCCGACGACACGTTTAAAAGAAAACGCGTGATTATCCGTCACAAAGGAAATGTCTTCTGACAAACAAAATAATTGTTATAGTTATAACTACATTCCACATGAAAAATTATGATTTTTTACATATCACACGTTTAATACATTTGTTTCGATCATTCTTGTTCTTCCAATTTACGCTACTAAATTTGCCTATTTCTTTTGAAGTTAATAATTCCGCGTGAGTACTTTCTTGTTGTGCTTCATATCATTTGATGATTATTTTTGATGCTACGAATGTTTCAGAATATGTAGGAAGATCGTTGGATATATCGTTTTCTTCACTGCTTCCTTTGTTACAGATTCATTTAATCTTTCCAAAAATTTCTTCATCATTTATGCCACTTCATTGTTTTCAAGCCATTTTGTTACATCACTTTCATCGCAATTTGTACATCCTGGTATGTTATGTAAACTTAAAAGAATTTCATTGATACCACTCGATATTTCGGATATTTGATTGTTATCTACAATATGATCTATCTCTGATAGTAATTTATTCCATCATTTTTTATTGTAGAATTTGTAATATCATTCCACGCATTAATAACAATATATAAATATATACGTTTCTTTATATTTAACTTCTTATATGCATTTAATGCATCGTTCTCAGTATTATCACATCTCAGAATAAATTTACGCATTAAGTGTTTCTTATCGCTTGAAATACTCGATTACACGCTTGAAATACTCGGTCCATAGGCTGTATTAATGATGTAACGTTAGGTCCTAGAAAAAAGACTTTATAAACTTATCTTTTTCATTTAAGATATTATAGGATGGATGACTTGTTGCGTTATTTATCAACAATAACGTTTTCTCTCTCTTGCGATTTTTAATTGTCGTCCTTTTACTGCTGGCACAAAAATTGTTGAAAACCATTCAATAAAAATGTTAGAATTTATCCAAGTATATATATTCTCCTCGCTACAATTTATAATTTCATAATTTTCATCTTTTAATATCGCGAATTGTTAATTTTCTAATTCGAGACGCTGATGTTTCGATTAATGTTTTACCACTACCTAAGCGAGTTAGTATTCCACGTTTTGTTTGAATTGATGGAGCGGTACGTTTACGTTTCAACATAGTGGTTTATAGAGTAAAGATTCATTGACAATGATGTGTTAATATTCTAGCTTATCTCTGACTACCACGTATCTTCAATATTTACCCGAGTAACCGATGTTAGGATAATCGAGATTCTACTGTATTCTATAATCTAAATCTTTCCTACATAACTGTTATAGACTTACAGGTGTGTTACAATTTTCTTTTTTTCAATTAAATAAACGCATTACTTTCAAATTTGAAGTCAATTTTAACAGTTCTCTTTAAAAAAATGGTTTCAAGATACAATACTTGAGTAATTTACATTTTTTTTTATTTATTAATTGTAATAATATTTGCATACAAATTTTAATAATGCTTGCATTGAATAATACAATAATATAAATTTATAACTGATACAAGAAATATTTATTCATTTATTAGATATAAGTGTATGGAATGCGTTTCTTTTATACAAACATTTATCCAGTAATTATATGAAATTTGCGATTTTTTATTTAAATTTAACATGTACCAAACATAAAATCTAACGGGAAAATAGATAAGACTGCATAGATTGTGACGTATGGTTGAACGTCGATTCATGTTTTACAAAACATCCTTCAATTATTAGATTATTTAACAAATTGCATTATTTTTATTATTACGCGTTAAGGATATTCTACCACCAATGTCAAGTTGAACGAGAAAATGATTATAAACCAATATGCATTATACATGAGAGGAGATCAAAATGCATCAATTAAAAGGTCCCAAAGTTTATAACAGTATAAATTTAGATAACGGGTTTTTCAATATTCAAACAGAGTTAACGAGGTTTGATTTGTTTCCAGTTATACAAATATTGTTTATTCGAAATTAGATATTATGATAATATTACAATTCTGAAATAAAAAATAGATGTATCACACATGAATTTAAGATATCATTTAAAAAGTAAATTGATTTGTATATAAACAGTTTATCAGCGAAACAAGGATCGTGAGGTAGGAGTCGAGATACATTATACCAATGTATCAAAGACCGTTGAGATGAGGTCCAAAAGAAACAAATAAGATATCTAAAAAGATACATAGCTCAACGAATCTAGTCACTTACCTTAAGCTACATTAGACTAATGATGATTGGTGCCAGGTTTTGTAATTTATAAATGATTAAGATTGTCTGTTTATTGTAGATGTTTATTCGACATTTTATTAGAAACACCACAGTTGCCAAGTTGAATAGAGATGTGTCAAACATCGATTTATTAAGATTAATTTAAATATATAATTTATCAAACGAAGTTCGTTGGATGAACGTTAAAATGCGTATCGTCCAGAAAAACGCTATATGGATGTATTAAAGACCATTGGGTTAGGTTCAAGAGAAATATACACACTACGTAAAAAGAATATGCGTACTTGGCTCGACGATAATATATTTGAGTTATCTAAGTCAGACTAGCAACCTGAAGTCTAGTGGTGGTTCTACAAGATGTCATAACTTTGCATTCATACAATTTCTAAATCAGAAATAGATGTACGAGATATCGATATATCAAGACATCGTTTAAAAAATAAATCGATTGGTCTATAAATAGTAGCAGCCAAAGAAATTTTCTGAAGGAGGCGTCAAAATGCGGACTATATGGGAAGGCATTATACCACTTTATCAAATGAGATTTGGTCCAAAAGAAACACTCAAAATACTCAAGAATGTACAAACATGATTCAAGGATAGTAGATAATCCAATCAATCTGAGGTTAACTCAGACTACACTGGCCCAATGGTGGTTGTGAAGAAATTAAAATATATGATTTTGTCCGTCACGGCAAGTTGAATCAAAAAGTGATTAAAAGGCAATATCCTTTATCCATGATTGAAGATCGCATAGATAAATTATAAGATTCCAAAGTTTATAGTCACAGATTTACAGAACAGCTTTTCCTATGCCCCCATAGGATTTAATCGTTGCTTACAATTTTTTAAATAATGTAACAATGTTGAAAGTTTAACAATGTTGAAATTTTATTAAAAACATTAGAATTCACAAATCAGATAAATTTATCAAGATATCAGAGATAAATTCTTATAGACTTTTGTAATTAGACTATTTAATTAATTGCGTAATGATTATTCCATGGAATGGAAGAACCATTACTGTAGATCGATTTTCATTATTGTAGCCCGATACTCCGAACCAACATGTTATTTTAAAAAGTTTATACCATGATATACGCCATTAATCCAACCATTGATTAATTTATTGAAAGACGATGACAAATTCACTGTTAGAGAAGATAATGACCGTTTGAGGAATTTAAATTAATACTGATTGAAGTCTATCTTAAGATCACAGCGTCGTGAGCAATTATAGATTCAAACACATTTTTTGAAGACTTTCTGCAATTTTTCCATGAAATCGCTGATAATGCTTAGAAATATTACAAAGTAAGGCTATTTGGACTATGAATATTTATAGACTCATGCTGTTTACAACTCAATGATAACGATTCTCTGTTCTGATGTGAGTCATTTGGTAAAATTATATTATAAGTATTTAAAAGTAGTCTTTTAAATGATTTGTTAGACAGTTTCTTCGTGCAACGTGAATAACAATTTAATGATATCGAAAAATAGCGAATAATCAATCGATTTGAGAAGTTGTGGGAAAACCCATTGGAATTTTAATAAATATTATCGGCAAATTGGAACTTTAATCAATAGATCGCAGTGTATTGTCAAGAATTGCCTGAAACTTGGTGCAAAAAATTATGGGAAAATCAAACGATCACGGCTATTAACGCGATTCTCGAATACGGTGAAATGTCTTAAAAGTTCTAAAAGAAATCTCGAAAACTGTAGTTTTATGATTACAAAATGATGACTACATTTAATTTTTAAATTAGTGCATAATTTAGTAAAATATTTTAATGTGATTCTAGTTTGGTGAAAAAATAGCTTACACAGTCGAAGAAATTGAAATACTGAAAATATCTCCGGAACTGGCATTAAGAAAATGGCATATCATTGTCAGATTAAAATTTGCCGAAATATTTATTCAAAAAGGGAATATTTGGTAGCAAATTATCTGCCATGATGAAATAAAGCAAAGAAATTAAAATGATAATATAAACATGTTCGTCTTTCTATATTCTGCGAAGAAAAATACGCCGTTGCTTATTTCAGTTTCATTTGTTTATAACTTCGTAATAGAGGGTTTCTAAGCAAACTTCAAATAAATTTCCACTTATATTTATTTTTATTTCACTCTGCATATGCAAGTCAGTCAGGACGTATTAATTCATATTGGACGATCGTGGCAAAAGTATTATCGTTTCGAAAGTCTTGAAACTCTATAAAAATGGATTTTAGAAGTGAGATCGGTTTATGTGAAGATGAGATTGATTATATAAAGAACTTGGTGATAAAGAAAATGAAAGCAGTAATAGAGATAGTAATATATAGTATTAAGTGTAAGAAATTGAAAAGTCAGAGTAATAGACATTAAATCTGAAAGTGATAATGATGTTGCACAAGAGTATTTTAGAATTTATTCAGAATGATCAGGATGTCTTGTGTAAAAAAAATCTGGAGAAGTACCACCGAGAATAAAATTCATACCTCGTGAAAAGCTTGCTATAGCGACACAAAACAAATTGGGTTTTTTAAAGAGATTTTTTATCGACAAGTTAATAAATGAAATAATAATTTGATACAAATAACAATGTTGCAACAAAAAAATTAGAAGGAAGGTAATTAAAAAATTGGCTATCATCAAATTCAATTTAGCGAATATGACATAGTGTGACCAAATTTAGGGCATCCATTGCAGTTATCATATCATATGAGGACGATGCTGTTGGTCGATATACATGAGTATTGATCAACAAATAGAACAAATTACATTCAATTTTACTTCAATACGTTTACAAAGGATAGATTTACCCAAATTTTTTGGATGTTACATGTAAAAGCATTTTCGATAGAAGATACTAATCCAATAACATGATTACAGCTTATAAGTGACTATCTTGATTACATAAATTCATATTTTAATGAATTACGTAAATTGAAGTTTCACTTGACCGGAACGATATTGACAAACAGAAAAGAGTTGCCAAATGCGATAAGAAAATACAAATTTTTAAAGAAATCAATGATAGCTTACCGCAGGAATAATAATTTGATTCTGTCATAAAAGGATAAGCGGATCGTCACATTATTGACAATTGGAACATTGCAAAATGATTCCCATGGAAAGAACTATCCGCCATAGACAACACCAACTGTTATTAGAAATTCATGGGCGATGTTGATCGAGCGGATCAGTATGTCTCGACATATTGCTTTATGAGGTAGTCATTGAAATAGTGGTGCAAGTAAATATTTTGGAAATTAGAAATATGTTTAGTCAATTCCTATTATTCCTATAAATTAGTAAAAAAAGTCATTTAGGTACTTGGAATTTACAAAAATTTTAGTGAATCAGTTGAGAAGATCGAGTTTCGACGTCGACTTTCAGATTTGATGAAATTAATTGAAAGGAAAGTTTCATATAATTCTAACTGGTACAAAGAAAAAAAAGATCGTAAGGTTTGTTCTTCTCGAAATAACCCAGATGGAGGATACGAAACAACCTATTATTTGCGATATTTCTCCCAATAAATTGAGGATGCATTTTGACAAATGCTTTATATATTATTATGCGAAAAAAAAAATACTAAACTTAATATTACAAAATTATATTATATTTTTAAAAGTGTAAATAAAGATAAAATATTATAATATGTTTTTGTGCAGTAATTTCTCTGTTTGTATTCATTTTATGTTAGGTTTAAGATGCTCGTTAAATATGTCGAAGTCGTTATTAAAAAGTCGTTGAGAACAAAGAGTAAAACTTGTATCGAAAATTGTGTCACTAAGAAGATAAATGCCATCGGAATCAAATGGAAAGAATATGTCAAAAGAGTTTGCAGAGATAAAATTGAAACGATTTCAACTTCTTTCAAAATTATGCAATAGCATATTAGTTGCAAAACGAAAAGATTTATTATACAAAGCATAACGAGACTGTAATGATTGAAATAAAAAAGAAAATACGGAAAAATATCGACAAATAATACTATTACAGAAGTCAATGTCGTTTGTATTATACGTGAAATGTGAGCAAGGTCTTATTGCATTACACATGTCACATTGTTTTGAAATGTATTATACTATAAAAAAATTATTAATAAAAAGTTTTATTGCAAACATTCGTGTAAAATATACAGAAAGAACTCAGCGCGAGGGTCTTCCAAAACTTGTTTAGTTCAGTATTATTATTTACAGTTTAATTACACGTAGACGCAAATCATTGCCAGCGCAAATGAGTAAATATCCGCTTATTTTTCATGAGAATCTTTCTAGATAACTGTGTCTCTACCGAAATTTTTTATTGTTTTAGATTACCTATTTTCTCATCAAACGCCTTCTCTAAATTTCTTCTGCAGTGATGATAATACTTTTGTTAAATTATTCAGTTTAACCATTTCCATTAGATTTAACGCTTCTGGTTTTGCAGAACCGAAATGTCTTAAACATGAAAATAATCATGTCACTAAAGACTGCAAGAAGTATAGAAATCAGTTGGAATTAATTATAACAGCTTGGCAATGCAACAATCTGCGAAACGTATCAAAGGAGATTAAGCCTGAACAAAAAAGGAAACGCAAATAGAAAAGACGAAATAACAAATAATATTTCAATTTCTAATTTACATAATATCAGACAAATTTTCGAGATTAGACATAAAAATATCAACTATTGGCAAAGGAGGCAAACGAAACAAACACTAATATACAAGATGACGTAAAACCATCGAATAATCAAATTTTACAGTTTATAGTATTATGCAATAAAAGCTTAGAAATAATAAGAATATGCAATATCAACAAAATAATTAGTCTAGTGAGAGAAACCAAAAATAACTTAGAAATATAACAAACAAATGTAAAATATGAAACATTGATATGAAGCATGTTCTGCGAACTTGAAACAAAATAACAAATCTAAAATATATATAGCTGGAACGTCAAAACATACACCATTCAAACGTGTAGAAAATCAGTAGCAAGTTTCTTCTTCTTTGTTGCAAATTTCGAGCGGTGCCACAGTACACATTTTTTTGAAAAAATTTTGAAAACATAGTAAGGGAAAAGAGAATAAATTAGTTCATTACTTTCGTTTACGTCGATACAATAATATCAAACCATCGGGATCATTTAGCTCTGGACCTACGATTTTTGAATTACGAATCTAAATATTTGCCAATGTGCTACATATCGCTTATTGAATGTCTATCTTTTAGTTTATAAAATATAATCTAAAAGGAATTACAAATTTTTCAAAAATTGAATGATATTATAGATATTCAGATCTATTGACACGAATGATTGAATATGTATCTCTTTATTTTTGTCATAGAATCATCTGTCCAAAGTTCATTAAAATGACCGAATGAATTATCGTAGCTTCTGCGAGCATCGTAAAACGCATTTCTTTGCATTTGGAAACATTCAGAAAATTTGAACATCAGCTATTTACGCACACAAATAAGCAAGCAATCGCTACTTCATGGAAATAAAACATACACATCCGAGCATGTATATGGAAGTCAGTGGTCGGGGTATGAGCTTCTCCTTTGCCGCAATTTCGAGGGGCGCCACGGTACTGAACTTTTTCTTCGCGAAAAATGTTGAAAGCAGCATTTACGTCAGCGATGAGAACAGACGTAATTGTTAACCAATTTTGATGAACAAGATCATATTTTAATGACGAAGATTTAATCTACCGTTTCTATTCTTCGAATTTGTCAAAGTCTTATATTTGTGAATAAACTATTTTTAAAAAATACGATTTCTTAACATGATTTTTTTCAAAGAAAGAAAAGAAAATCCTTTTTTATTTTAATATTTTTCTTATTTGCATAGGATAAAATAAAATTTAATTTTATTAAGATAAAATTGGGCCATATTTTTTTTTTTTAACGAAACTTTTGGAAATTCGAACTATCGAATTGTATGATACCGAAATTCCTTTATCTACACGGCAAATAATATATTTTCAACAAGACGGGTTTCCAGCACATAATTCTCGAGCTATCATCAAATATTTAAATGAGAAATATTCAAACAGGTTGAACGGTACATAAGATCTAATTCGTTGTATATATAAGTATAATAAAAAGAAATACAACGTGATCGCATTTCTCATCTCGGCGCGACATCGGGAAACAAATGCTGAGCAAACCCTAGCTTACGAATAATTTTCGTTTATCCCTCTTGTGCCGCCTATCTTCACGTGTGTGTGTGTGTGTGTGTGTGTGTGTGTGTGTGTAGAGTGACATATTAAAATTTCTGGTCAAATCGTTTTTGCAATTTTTTTTTTTTCAGAAGAAGAACCTTATTGAATTTTTATTAATATGAGATATAAAAGCATATTATGTGAAAGGATAAAAAGATCAATACTATTTATTCTTCATACGTGATTAAATTATGTAAAGAATAGGTAAACTAGTGTGTTCAACGATTCCCAGTCAGTTTTTATTGTAGATCTATAAAATGTCAGTGTTTACATTCAAATAAAATATTATTTGAATACCGCAGAATGATTATTTCAGCCCTTAAAATGAAAACATGGTTCGAAAAGTTCTTGGTTCTCAATAAATTATCTAACAAAAGAATTAATCCAAAAACTCTTTTATATAAGGAAGTATGAGTTCGGTAGATAATATTGATAAAATTATAAGCAGTGTGGGATCGGTAAGAAAAGTACGAAGAAATACTTTTTCCATTTGTTTATTACTCGTATAAATTGAATACAAGGAAGAAATTACAATGCGGGCATTCTAATTTCAAATAATTAAGGAAATAGTAAATAAATACGACAACATAAACAATAATTTTAATAATCGCAACAAATCTATTGCTGATCCTCTTAGATTATATAAACAACATTTTCAGTCTTTTTGTACATAAATACACAAGCAAAACAAGCATTACGAAATTGCGTTTTGTGTGTGAAAAATCATAAAGTGAGACGAAAATCGCGTCATGAATGTCAAGAATGTAATATGGAATTATGCATAGTATCCTGTTTCAAAATATATCACAATTACATTATTGAATCAAATTATTAAAACATTTGTGTTGAAACAAATGTTCTATTTAGAAAAGATGTTATAACTTAAACAGCTACAATTATGTTATTGGAACGTAAATGCATATTTAAGAATGAAGAACCAGTACCAGTCAGGAAAAAGTAATACATTAATATGATAAATAAAAAGAAGAGACTTCAGTTCGCAAAAGAGTATAAATCAAAAAAAGTGAGTGATGGGATAATATAATATTTGCAAATAAAAGGACATTTAATATCTATAGTAAAAATGTATGGCGAAAACGGAAAGAAGCACTTGAAGCAAAACATTTACAATTTATGGTAAAGCACAATAGCTGATCGATGATGGAGTTTAGAGTTGAATTTCTAGTTTTGGTATTGGAGAACTTGTATTTATTGATGACATTTTACATATAAATAGATAATTGAACATTCTACGATATAATTTAAAGAAAAGTGTCGCAAATAAATAATATGAGGAAAAACAAATGTGAGGATTGAATATGCATGTAAATTTTATCATGACAATGACCCCAAGCACAAATCTATATAGGATAGTATAATAACACTTGCAATATATGTAAAAATTATGAAGTATTTATTATACAATAAGAGGATCACCAACATTTTCGAATGCGTGAAAGTTAATAAAACAAATAATGTTTTTATTCAGGAGATGTAAACATTAGTTGTTTTAGTCGGTCTCTAAATATGGTGTAAGTAAATTTTACATCGTTAATTGTACATCGCCGTGTTTATAGTAATCATAAATTTAAAAAAAGAAAAAAAAAGAAAACCAGAAACGCAGATTATACTGAAACATATTTTTATACATAAAGACGAAAATTTCTATAAGCAAATTGTCGAATATGTAAGTAGAAGTGCGTTAACACTGCATTACATAACAAAAAAATCAAAACCTGAGGAAACAGTGCAAACAGCGTATAGCTCGACCAAATAAGCCAAGGATAGAAGAAATTGTGTCTCTGAAATAAAAGATTCGAATATTTCCGTAACAAAATTTGCTCCAATGATAAATGATTACTTTGGAAAAAGTTCATCCCGAATTATGCCTCAGAATACTCCGAAAAAATAATTTTTATAATAAAATATCAAAGAAGATCAATAAAGTTAAAAGAATAAAATTTGTAAGGGAATATGAAAATGAAGATAATAATTTCTGAAACACAATAATTTTTTTTGGACAAATGTAAATTCGGATAATTGAATAAAAACTTATAAATAACTGATAAGGGTAATGACAATGAGGAATAATTATTTGCACTAAGAAATCGGCGTCATTGTAGAATAAATAGTAGTAGTGAAAGTGAAAATAATATAGAATTATCGCAAGACAATTTTTCGGCAGTACCGAGGTACTAGATGGATCCAGAGCAATGCAACAAAATGGAAAATACAACAATTTCACAATTGAGAACTTTTATTGCCATTTTTTCTTTTTTTGGAAATAGGGTTTATTCGTAGATTTATAGTATTTAGTTATTGGTCAATAAACCGCAGATATATTATATGTTCAGTCGCAGTAGATTTCAACATGTCTAAGTTGTAAATTCTTTCATGTTGCAAACAATAATAGCTAGCACGAAATAGTAACGAATAATTATTAAGTATATTAATTAATAAGAATTAATAAGTAAGTCTATCAGCAAAATTTCATTTCGTTGCTCATCATGAAAACAAAAAATTCAAGTTTTATTGCTCACATAGCCAGCATTTGAGTATAGATAAATTAGTAGGCACGAAAGTAAATCGATGCTGATACAATATTTATCGAACAAAAAGCATCATAGAGAGGGCATCAAATTTTAGATGCCAACAATCTTCCAATATCGTTTGTCATTTTCTCTTGTCGGGCGGGCCAAGCATCAAGATCAGAAAAATTAAATAAAATAAAAAGGTCTTGCTCATATTGTAATACATAAATTGTTGAATTTTGGTAATTATTCTATGAAGGGACACCATATAATAATTGACAACTATTTTCGCATATTCCATTAGTAAGATTTTTGTTTGAGAAACAAATTTTTTTAAGTGGTACATTACGTAGAGATAGAAAACATATTTCACTGCCTCTAAAACAAAAATTAGATGTAGGCGAATATAAATATTTTGGATATAAGGAAATATTATTAGTAATGTATAAAAAAAAGAAACAAAAGATACAAAAGATATTACTACTATCAACACCTGCAATTGCTGAAAATGAAATAATTAAAATACAAAGAAGAGACCGGCAAAAAGAAGATGAAAAAACATTGATATTAATATACAATTATAATAAATTTATGAGAGATGTCAGCGTATCAAATATGATACTTTACATTTACTTAGACGAAAGAACTCTTACATTTTGGAAGAAAGTAGTCCTTTCAATTTTTTCAAGACTGGTGTTGAATTCATACATTTTGCATAAAAAGAATACTCACGACAAAATTATAGCTCGGTTGGTATTTATAAATAAAATATTTATATCGATAGTAAAGGAATGGATGGCTGAAAAGAAAATAGAACGGGCAAAATTGTTGGATGCAACATCCAGAACTGCAACAGTTCTAGATATGAAAGAACTTCTTGAAAGAAAAGAAGAAACTTACGTGGTTTATAACAGAAAGAATGGTAGATCTATGCGCAAATCACACACAATTTGTAATCTATGGAATAAGGGCTTATATGATTTAATGTGCAACTATAAATGCTAAGTGAATTATTTGTGTGAGTAATGATAAATAAATATCACACTCTCATTAATTGAATAATCATATATTTTAAATAATTTAGAGTAACTTTATAATAATACTAGAATATTTTTTCAGGGATGTTATATTGGCTACATGCATGAATCACTTTCGCAGTAGCTAATCCTCCTGACGTTTCCTATGGATCATAGTATTATTATTTATCTTTATATCATAATATTAGTAATTTATTTGCAAACGATTGAAAATATGCTATTTAAGCTTTATACTATAAGTTCTACATCAAATCTACATCAATCTACATCACCATTTCTTAATATGTTCCTTTTTGAATTTGGTAATTATTCTTACCGAATTTTCATGCTTTTTTCTCACATTTTACGAAATTATATTAAGACTGTTCCATATTTTTCCCTTAGGTACAATTTTTTAATTGGCACTAAAAGGATTAAACGATAATAAACTATTATTATTATTATAATAAATTATTAAATCATTATTAGTTTATTAATCTATTTTTAAAGTAGTGTTAGAATAGCTCTTCATTATCTCTTACATAATTATTAGTTAATTAATTTTGTTTTACTTTATCATTGCAATTAATTTACATTTAATTTTCTGATCATATTACCATCATAAGTCGATCAATGACAAAAATGGGAGTATATGCAAAACATGAGAATTGAACTTTGAAAGTTTATATATAATTCATATTAGTATATGATTACCCACCATTTAGAGATATATAAAGAAGAAAGGAAGACATTTGGTAAAGAATATAACAATAAAAAATTTACAAGAGAAAAAGATATTTTCCATTAAATTTGATACAAAATAAAATAACAAATGCATATGTTGAATTCGTTACGAAAGAATGTCAATTCTTCAGCTTACTTGATTGCAAAGCATTTATAGTTCTTACAGGACTAATATTCAAAGGTTTAAATATATCCATAATCACTTCAACAATAAAAAATATAATACATTATGTTCCTAAATAAAATGACGTTTCAAAAAATATAATTATTTCACTCGCGATTTTTTAAATTTAATGGCAGAATACCGTTTATAAAATATAATCGAAATAAGTCTACCAAATGCATAACATCCGTAAGCATGTCCTGATCTGATGTTCCAGTAAACAACGGAATTCTTTTGTATCTATATAAGGGAATAAATAAATGAAAAGTTTCAAAAAGGCAAAAAAACAATAATTAAGAGAATACATATACATACATATATACATATACATATACATATACATATACATATACATATACATATACATATACATATATATATGGTTACTGCTTAGTGTGTTTTCGACAATATACCGATCTGCCGTCCAAAGATAGTGTATTAAATGGTCACATAAAAGTTGGACTGCATATGGAGGATTTGGCAGCTATTTTTGTTTGTTACCGGTAATTATATTAAGATCATTATATGCCAGAAAGAAACGTAATCGTAATTGCGGAAAATTAAAAATATAAGCAGTATTATTCATTTCTTTCTCTACACCCGTTCATCTCGAATTGATGAACGACTTATGAAACTTTCATCGCTTGATTAAAAGGATTATTTGCTCACTGAGATAAGGCAGCTTACATATGCTCAAATAATGCTAGAATCTTTTTCGAGACAATTGCAAATTAAAGGAAGCCTAGAATTATGAAGAAATATTTTTTCACTGTTCATCTTTTTTTCATTACTTTTTATCAGGGATGAATCCCAACTTTGATAAAATAAAATCCATAAAAGTATCTCCAAAACCAAAATATTAAGCAGTTTTTGAATCGACGATTCATAATCGATTTCCTAGCTATCAGTAAATCCTTGATAAGTATTTTAAAAAGGAACGTGCCCTTTAGATGAGAAGGGACATAAGAAAATTTATTCATTTAGACGAAAGGAGCATTCTTATAATATCTTAAATTTTGCCGTCATTACTACGGATTTTTATAACTATGCTACCGGAGTGAAATCGGTAATGACTGACCTACAGCATATATATCATAACTATTGAACCAAGCTGTACAGTATTATTTTATCATAAAGAACAATTCTAGAAAATAATTAGAGACAGAATTACGGGCGATATAATTTACGCAGTAAAATATAATTCCATCTTTCTATCTAGTTACCGATAGATCTGTTTAAATTCGGTAAAAGATCCGACTTTCAAATTAATCTGTTGTGGTCTAAAACTCGCCAAGTACGTATATAAAATTGTCTATAAAGCAATGCAAGTGAATGTAAACGCGAACTCGTTATTTAGAATAAACATATATCTGTTTCTTTCGGAACAAACTACGCGTTAAAGAATTATCATTAGAATAATTATTTTTATAACTATTTTTATATTGTTGAAGTTCATTAGATCTTTCAAAATCAATATTTCAAATTCAAACATTCTCCTCTTGATTTAATAAAAGATCCTCATCTCATGCATCTTGTACGTTTCCGAAAGAAAATAAAGAAAAATAAACTGAGATATGTAGAATATGAAGAAAGTTGTATTCTCACCTTACACATTATCTTTCTGTACAAATCAAACTCTAAAATTAGAAATAGATCCTGGAATGACAAACTACAGCTAGTACTAATTCTACTTCATGTTCATTTCGTGCAATAAAAACTCAATCAATAATCAATTCCTTACATTTACAACAACTATTTACTTTGTCAATGTGTATTCAGATACCGACAAACTCCAATTATGTTACTTCGACATAATAATTGATTTCATTGCACTATTATCTTAATTATCTATTTAATCCACATAAGATCGCGTTGAGATTTATGTCACCGAGTGATTCGTGAAGACAGTGTTTACCTGATAATATTTATTAACATATCAATATATCATATACTTTTGTTATCTACAAGATTTTCAAGATTCCCTATCATGTCGAAGGAAAAAGGTGTAAAACGAAATTTAATAATAAAGAAAAGTTGAATATGCTTTTAGTTTACGGTGCGTGCAATAAAAATGCAACGAGAGCCAAAATTGCCATTGCTGAAAAATATCCTGAACGAAATCAACCATTACGGCGTATGTTTCAAAGACTTTATCATTCGCTTCTAGAAATTGAAAGTTTTAACGTTAATAAACGTAAATGTAACAAAACTATTATGAACGAAACTAATATTGTTGTTGTATTAGGAGCGGTAACGCGTAATCTTAATATCAGCATACCAAAAATTGCAAAAGACTGTGAAATTAACCAAAGAAGCGTATTTCAAATTCTTCATGCCAATAAATTTCATTTATATCATATATCATTTTATTAAGAGTTACATTAAGTAGTTACATCACATATCAGTTCATGGAAGCTATATTAAAAGTTACGAGTTTGGATAATTGTATGCAGTTTTATCATTAGTTTTTGTATTAGATGATTAATTAAAAATTCATTTTTACAAAATATCTTATTTATGAACGAAGCAACGTTTATCAACCGCGGAAAGCTAATTCAAAAAATATGCATTACTGGGCACAAGAAAATCTTCATTAGTTTACGCAAGTTGAGTATCAACGATGTATCGTATAAAAGGATTGCAAGGAAAGCTTGAAATATAAGATCGGTTATTCTTACCAGATTAAGGTAGCAATGGTCTTAAAGGGTTATATGTAATATATACACCTAGAAATTTTCGATAGTATTATCCTTAATATGTATTTTTTTGAATTTAGTAAATATTCTTACCGATTTTATACTTTTTTTCTCAAATTTTAACAAGTCATACATCAATATAATTCGCTATTTTTTGCTTATGTATAATTTTTTAGTCAGCACTAAAAGTTAAACGATAATATATTATTATTAATATAATAAATTATTAAATCATTATTAGTTTATTTTTAACGTAATGTTAGTATTAAATCAAGGTTAGGCTATTAAATTATTATTAGTTTATCACTGTAATTTTACTTTATTAATATTATTAATTTGCATTCAATATTGTATGTCTGTTATCATCATAGATGGAAGAGAAATATTTGTGTACACGGATTTCTTCATTTCAATAGTGAAAAAAGAAGAAAATATGCAAAACACGTAATTGGAAATTTGAAGAATCACATATCCTTCACATAAAAAAATAAATGATCAAGTATTAATCAAAGATATATAATGAAAAAAAGGGCGAAATTTGAGAAAGAATATAGTAATAAAAATATTTGCAAGAGAAAAAAGATCCATTCAATTTTATACAAAAGAAATGACAAATACATGTGTTGAATTCGTTACGAAAGAATCTCAATCCTTCACCTTACTTGATTCTAAAGCATTTAAAGTTCTTACAGAACAAATATTCAAAGCTTTACATATATCCATAATCACTTCAACAATAAAAAATATAATATATTGTGTTTCTAAATAATATGAAGTTTCAAAAAATATAATTATTTTACTCATGATTTCTTAAATTTAATAGCAGAATACCAATTATTACATATAATCGAAATAAGCCTACCAAATGTGGTATATACATCTACTAGCCGATTCGGCTATTTAATATCTCTTTTTTATGCTCTCCTATTTTGGCAACATAACGTTCGTAAGCATATTCTGGTCTGATGTTCCAATAAACAACAGAATTCACTTATATCTATATAAAAAGTTTTTAAGTAGAATTTCTAATCTAATAGGATACTCTATGTTCACTGATAGATATTACAACAATATTATCCTAGCAAAAGAATTATTAAAAATGAAATGTTATCTTATAGGTACCATTAAAGTCAACTGGAATAGAATACCTGCACAAATCCGAAAGCTAAAATTTTTAGCCGACAAAAAAAAACAGTGCATGAAAAAAATAATCCCACGTTTCTTGCGTAGAAGAATAAAAGATACAATGTTCAGCAGTTTCAATTATACAGGGATGAATTATAAGAATATTACATGGTGGAATATTATGTCAGTAAAGAAACCTGAAATTCTAAATTATTCTACAAACATGAGCAGTGCGAACTAATATGCTGCCGCGTAGTTTTTTACGAAAATTTATAAAATGGTGGAGGGGATTAGAAATATGTCATTAATTTCCACATACCATATCAAGCTTCAAAAGAAAAAAGCTATAAAAAATCTATGATCTATTACAAATTTATCAAACTCTTGATCAATCAAATGGGAGGTGAATTTCGAGAATCATGAATACACAATAATATGTTTTTCCACATCAAATTCGGAGAACAAAGTAAACAATAAACAATAAATAATTACATATTCTCAATGATGGAGCAAAAGGATAGGATTATATTATCTGTTCAGATAAAAAAAGAACAAGTGGAAAGCGCCAAAAATATTACTATTGTACAACATGAATAAATGCATATCGGCAATGCGTATCGGTGATTGTTTCATACGTTAGCATATGTTATAAAAAAGAGAAAAATAAAATTTCTATTTTTTGTCATAGATATTATATCACGATTCATCTAAACCAAATATCATAAATTACTTGGATCTAAATTTAAACTATATAACGCGATGCGATTCTTCTTTACATATATTCTCCTAAAATTCTTATTCATCTTTGAAGAAGGATAAGAAAAAATGAAAATTGCACATTATCTTTCTACACAAATCAAAATTCATGTCTCTGAAATTAAAAATAGATCCTGAAATGACCAACTAGTAGTGGATCCTACTTCATGTTCAAGATTTCGTGCAAAGCTCAATCAACGATCCTTGCATCCACAATAACTATTTACTTTGTCAACAAACATTTAGACGCCGACAAACTCCAATTATGTTACTCCAACACAATAATTTAATTCATTGCACAATTAAACCTTAAAGAAGTGAAAGCTCAGTGAGATAGCTTTATGTTTTCAGTATTTTTGTTATTCTTCATCGTTTTGATAACTGCAAGACTCTAGGCGATGACAAAGTTACCTCATTTATATCAACATTATGCTATCCGGCGACATCACGTTGGAGCCACGCGAAAATTTTCATACAAATGCCAGTAACACCACGTTGGTGTCCTACGAAGCCATCATTCTAGCATATCTCTTGACTTGTGTACAAGGCAATAATTAATTATAGCCTGTAATACAATCATATTAGTAGATTTTCTTGTTTCTAACTTTTTGTATCCTATAACGGTAGCAAATAGCTACAGTATTATATTACAGCAGTTACCTAAGGTTTTTTTTTCGGGATCTGTTTTATTTAATATCTAAATCAACGATATCTCTAAGTGCCTTCAAATTCAACTAACTCTTTTCGTAAATGATAGTGTAATTTTGGCTGCATCCTGAAAACCTTGAACCTTAGTCATTGTTAAAGAACTGCCTGCTATTAATCCTCAACTTCAGGGAGCTTCTGAGAGCTCAAATAGTAAACAACATAGTAATGATAAAACTGAATGTCTGTTCCCTCTAAAAATAGGTCTCATACAACTAAGAATTATTATCGGCTAGCTTTGATGATTTTCGAGTTTCATGGTTCAATGACGTTAATTGGTACTTGGTATTATATTAAATAGATACCTGAAATGATCTTCTTGTGTAGAAGATCAGACCAAAAAATCTATCAAATTTACCAATGATACTTCCATAAATGTTATCGAAGCCATTTCTTAGACTAAACATGTAGAAACTGTGTATAATATTCACATACAGAATACAGGTATTGGGAGGTATTATCCATCAATATCTGAAAGTTAAAATACAACATGTACAAATTCAAAATTTTTAAATAATATTTGGACTAACCACTTCCACCTGATATATTCATGAATGCCAATATTCCTCACATTTGTAACTATGCCACCGATTTCACTACCAGCAGTTATGCTGAAAGACACGGAAATCTTCTGATCAAACAAACTGAAAGTTTTATATATCATATCTTGCTGCATTAAAATGCCGTTCCCTCTAGCTTACCGAAGGCTGTAGACTTTATTTTATCTATATCGACGATACCTTTACCGTTCGACGCCAACATCTCTGGAGAAACCTTTGCATGATTCGCTGACAATTGTAGCATTTTCTCACAGTGGGTGAGTGAACTGTGAAAATGTTCAATTATTCACTCTTATTGCGTAATATTCCTGCCTGGCATTGCCGGTCCTTATCAAAGCTTAATTAGGCATCTTCATCTCGTTTTGCCATCTAGACGACCAAGACACCGTCGAGCAATGCAATTTCGGAAATAATCAGATCTATTTATGAGAACTTTATCAAAAGATTAATCGGAGCGATGTTTCAAAGATTCTATTCATACTTATAATAAAAGTATAAATTTATTAATTTCGATGTTTGCTTCAAATCATTTGCAATGTGAAAAATACCGAGAAAATAGCGAATTTCTTTAGCCTTAAAGAGTATTAATATCGAATACTGATAGCATTAATGAGAGAGCTATGATATTTTACAAATTTTTTTCGATGTTGAGGAAGGTTTTCTCTCCGATGCTAGTATAGCAAATTAGAAGTAAGATACTAGTATAAGTCGTTATCCATCGTAACTTCGGTCATATTAACCGTAATAACATGGATATGAAATGTGTTTTTTCGAAAAAACATTTTTCAGGTCCGGCTCAAAAAGTACTGGACCGATTGATTTAACATTTTCCATACATATCGAGTTAATGCGAACCTATAGTCGAAATTAGAATTATATCGATAGTTAGGATATTTCCCCCCTGTCCCTTGTTCAAGTTAAAATTCATAGTTGATTCGATTAATTCTAATTTGAGTGATAACTATATTCATAGATTTAACAAATCTTCGTTTATTTTTTCAGATGATTAAAATGCAATTTGTGCGTCCGAATAAACTAACATTTCACGATATGGACTGCTGTTATATGCAGATCGGCATATAACTCGTACATTTTTCTTATAAAAAATTTTCATAAAAGTTTAAATATTACATATACATATGTAATATTATATTATGGGTATACGAATATACTTTCTAGAGAGAAAAATATGCATATATGTAAAAATTAATATTATTATTATAAAAAATTAATATTATTAAAAATTAATTTATATAAGTTTAATAAATATTTGTCTATAGATCTATAAAAAAGTGTCCATTATTGGCGTATAAAAAATGTACGATGTATTTCATACGCACCGTTGATTATCGCGAGAAAAAAAAGAGAAAAAGAAAAATAAAGAGAGAAAAAGAGAAAGAATTCAACTCTTTGCCCTTATTTTGAAATTTTATTGGAAGTATTTGATTTTTAATTTTTGTTTCCTATCTTCAAAAAAACTTCATTTTATCGTTCTTGTTTCTTCCCGGAAGTGATGTAATATGAATCATTAGTTCGAATGTATACGATTGAAAAATGAAAAAAAAATAGAAAAAACTAGTGATGTAAGAAGAATTGTAAAAAAAAAGTAAAAAAATTGTTTATCTTTGTACAAGTTTTGACAAAACTTCAAAAATTATATTTTTAAAATAAATCTTGTTTCTACATAATTGAGAAAAATTTCGTATGATCGATAAGCATAATGTAATACATAAAAAATGTGAATAAGAAAAACAAAATATTTTCTAATATAGGAAATCTTTTCCTTATATCTATTTTGATCCTTATATCTACTCTTATACAAAGCGTACAAAATTTGTGTACGTTCTAATATAATTTATTTCCATAGAATCGAACACACAATTTCACATAATCGATATAAATGCTTAACATAATATAAGAAAAACAAAAAGCCAATATAAACCAATAAACAGCATAATATTGGGTCATTCGAAAAATTCATGCAAATTTCTCTATATAATGTACCAAAATATAATATGTTTTAAAATACATGTATATGGAATCACAAAACTGCATCATAGGTCTAGTTATCTACTCGTATATATACAAGACTCGGTAGCAATAAGATTAAAATTGGAACAGTTATTGTGTGAATTAATAAAATACATAAGAAAATTGAGAGTCAGAAATGCATTTGAGAGAAACGCCTAAAAAGCTATGATAGTCATAAAACAGACGTGAAGAACAAGAGAAGTAACATTTAATTATTACTGGAAAATATTACATTATATACAACAGAAATTAACGTGTATATTCTGAATACTTTATATGTATATACAGTTCAACGTCATCTCTTATGAGTAGTATACATACAGTCAATCACGAAAATATTCGGACACTGATATAGTTTCCGAGTATTATGCTCTGTACGTTAAATAACTATACAATGAACCGAACGAATTTATTATGTTACATTACAGAACAGTTTCTAGATAACAAAAATATAAAAACTTTTTATTTTATTCATATAATCGTTTAAATAATTACAAAATATAAAATTACGGCTTATTTTAAAATCACGAAAATATTCGGTTATATTTCAGCAAATTCGAATTTCCAAAGAGAGAAACAGACAATGTTTGTAAATATAACGGTGAAAAATCTCAGAAGATATAGAAAATACCAGTATTGAACATTTAAGCAGTATCATTTGATTTCTGTACAGAATATGTCACAAAAGTAAGAATACGTCTTTCAATATGCGACAATTAGTTATTTTTCATCAAGAAAAAAATAAATCTTACCACGAAATTACGAATATCTTAAACATGAGTAAAAATACAGTGTCGGATATTAACCGATACAAGGATCAAGGTAAACTTTCCTACAAACAGGACGTCCGCGTATTTTGAGTGATCCTGGTAGGCGCAGTATTATTACAAAAATAAAAAATGATCCACGAATAAGTGCCCCAAAATTAGCAGTATCATTAAGTAAATAACGTAAAATAACAGTACATCTAGAAAATATAAAAAGATCGTTGCGAATGCAGAGTTACAACGGCCGAATTGCTAGAAAGAAAAAAGAAAAGAAAATCCATACATAAATGTGACAAATAGACAAAAGATTTGAATATGCAAATAAATACGGGTCGAAAGAATCTCAGTGGTAGATTTTTATAAACGAAAGCAAATATAATATTTATGGTAGTGATGAAAAACTGAGTTTGGAGAAAGAAAGGAGAAGAGTTAAATTCAAAACATTAAATCCGCCACTGTGATCCTACCGTAAAACACGGTAGCAGATCGGTAATGGTATGGAATTGTACTTCTAGTTATGGAGTGGGTATATTAATATTTATTGATGATATTTTAGATAAAAATAAATACTTAAACATTCTGCAAAATAATTTATTGAAAAGTGCTTCTAATATAGGATTTGGACATGGGTTTAAACTGTATCAAAATAATAATTACAAGCATAAAGTACGAAAACAGGAATTTCTATTATATAATTGCAAAAACATCTTGCGACTACTTTCACAATCATCGATCTTAATGCGATAGAAAATTGATGAGTTAGATAACAAAACAAAAAAATTTACTATAAAAAAATTCCTATAAATTCTAAAGATGAATAAAAAAAAGTCTAAAAGAAGAATAGCAGCGTATCAACGTTGAAAAGAAAATCAATATGCCAACACGGTCACAACACGTTGTGCGACAAAAAGAATATACCACAAAATATTAACTGTAAATCAATAATTGTTTTTTATTCTTATACGTTGTACTTATAAAAATGTCCGAATATTTCTGTGATTTCAAAATTAACTGTAATTTCATATTTTTGTAATTATTTTAAAAATTATATGAACGAAACAAAAAGTTTTTATAGTTTTGTTATCTAGAAACTGTATTATAACGTAGCATAATATATTTGTTTGATTAATTTATTTATTTAATTTAATTATTTGCTTATTTGTTTATTCATTTAACATACATAGCATGATATTCGGAACAATACTAATGTCCAAATATTTCCGTGACCGACTATATTTCGACTGACATTCGCTAATGTCAGTACGAAATACTTATCTATGAAACTTTATTCTCGCGTGTCAACCGAGAAAACGATGTACCGCATTTACGGTTACGATAGAAGTTAGCCTAATAACTATATATGCATATACATAATAATCTTTCGTTTCAGACAAATATTATACACACAATACAAATGTTTCAAACAACAGGTTGACTTTTGGTGGTAATATCAACTTGTACAATTATACGTATTGTACCAATTTAATCAATTTGTTAATTTTGCCCGTGGATTCAATAAGTAAAGATTTTACAATTAGTTTCGAGTTTTTTAAGAGCAATAATGACACTAATAGTAGTGAAAGAATAGATAATCTTTCATCGTAAGATTGCACTTTCGGTTTATGATATTGACACCAACTCCATAAGCTAATAATGATTTCGATAGACAAAAAACGGAATTTTTTGGAGATTGCATGCTTCAAATTGTTGCGAAGAATATGGCTTCATTTTTATTATTTTTTATAAATGAACTAATAGAAAATACAGTAACAAAGATATCTTTCGTCGAGATATATCAATCGACGGATCATTGATATTATGAAAGAGACAAATAAAATTTAAGCAATTTTTACAACTGAGTTTTACAACTACTGTTACAACAATGAACAAAATACTGTCTAATTGGACATAAATAGTTATGTAAATTCTACTGGTGATTACTTATCGTTAATATTAGTATTTATTGGGAAAGATACTAATTTATATTCTTCATTTATGGAAAAAAAAAAGAAAAAAAAATACATGTAATAATAAAACAGTTAAGCATATTTTACACCTGAGTGAATTATTACTTGACAATAAGGAATCGTTGTATGGTTAGGTAACTTTTAGGTAACCATTTTTGGCATGATTACTAAAAGAAAATATAACTAATTGTCTAGGAATATTCAAACAAAATAGAAAGACAATTCCAATTATGATAAAGACAAAAATAATGAAAAAGGGTGAAATAATTGAACAGCATGTAGGACCTGTTACAATTAGAAAGTAATGCGATAAGAAAAATGTCTTTTTCATACGTATAGACAGATAATATATGAAATGAAACGTGGAAAGAAAATATAAAAACCACAATGTGCCTTTGATCATAATTTCTTCATAGACAGAGTAAATCGAAAAGATTAATTTCTCTAATCATTTTTGGTTAAAAAACGAATAATCAAATGGTACGTGAAGTTGTTCAGAAAACTACTCAAAGTCATTAAATAGTTGATTAATTATAGAAAAACTATAGGAAAAAATATCGATCCATTAACATTTACCATCAAAACCACTGCATTGTGTGTACCAAAAAAGGAGAAACGAATATACTAGACAATACTGTGAAAACGTACATTTGTATGTGGATAAATCCTTTGAAATGTACCACACAAAAGTTAATTTCTAACATAAAAAATTTTTAACCGTATTATATCGTAATGTAAAATTATTATTATTATATATTGTAAACAATACATATTTTAATAAATTATATTTTATACTAGAAAATTAGATTGACTTATATTAGTTTATATAAAAATATAGTAATAAAATAATAATTTTTATTCTGGTTCTACGATGGATCAATTGTTTTTCCTTTAGCCAGTATCACAATTTTTGTTTCGTGAGTGCCGTCGTTAAAGGCTTAAAAACTTCGTCCAGGGAGGTAATAAGTAAAGAGAAACGAAATAATGGCAGAGATCGGAGCTTCCTAAGAGAAGGCAACTTATCGGATGACAGAAGCCTGAATAATAAGTTTAAGGTGGAGATAATCTCAGAAAAGAATATGAAATGGAAAAGGGAGTTAGAGATAAAGAAAGTGGGGGAAGGAGAAATGCAGAGGATGACTCTAAGAATCAAAATGAAAATCATGTTTGGAATGTAAAAACCGATATATGATGAAGATGCAAAGTCTTATACAAAACGTACATAAACATGTTTATTTTATATTCCTTGTAATACTTAAATATTATTTTCTTTAATTGCCTGTATAATTTCAGAAATATAATAATAATTTTATTTATCTATAAGAATACCTATAGATTATGGAAAGAACGTATAGTTACTACTTTATTGATAAATTTTAGCAGTCTTCGGATAACAGAATTCTAAACTTGAAAACTAACACGAACGAGTAGAAAATGTATCGAATAGCAACAATCTTGTCTGATATTAAAATCTTTTAGCGGGAAGATAAAATATTTTAAGTAAGAATGTGCAAAAGAGTATCTGACAGAGTCCTGATATAAGGATTAAATATGAACAACTATAAAATAAAATGTAGTAACTTCTCTTAAATGTACTTTAACCTTATATGGAAATACTTTTCTCGAACGTACTTTGCACTTACAATTAGTCGACATTATCGATTGTTTTCGTTTGACCAGTGATAATTTAGTTAACGCTTTACTTACCGATCCTGTAAAAAAAATTAATTTGATTTGAAAAACAACAATAACAGCACCACTTTCAAAAAAATACCTTCAAGAAATAGCACTCAGCAATACTTATGACTTACTTCTCGATATCACAGAGCTACAAGCTACGAAAAACAATTTAGAAAAAGCTGTTAATCCACCATCGATATGGAATATACATTGATGCACAAATCATCAATTGAATTATTAGATAAAACAACTGAACGAAATAACTATACAATAAAACGAGTTAAGAAACCTAACGCTCCAGAAATGTTTAGAAAAGAAATCAAAAAATTAAAAATGCACGATACTATACGTACCAATAAAAAAAATGAGAAGAGTTATAAAATCGATGACTATATCCTAAATGAAATAACATAAAATACATAAATAACAAAAAAATAAAAATTGAGACGAAAAGAAAATGACAAGGATATTTATCACATGAAAAGTCAACTGAATGTACTAATTAAAGTTGAACCACATAGACCAAAAAGAGAAATACCATAAGTGACACATAATAATTATGTAATACATCACAAGATTACCTTCAAGCTGTTACAATTACTTCACTGCAGCAAGCGACTATAATGCAAAGCATCCTAGGGATCGAAAATAACATCACGAGATAATACACTGAATGCATATTTATACAAAGTTAATCTGAACATTCTCACGATAAGTGAACCAAGCTCACCCAGCTTATAATAAAACTCCTGATCTACTAGATTTTGACACTTTAAAAGATTTAAACCCATTGTATCTTAAAATTAAATTATGCTTAGAACTTAGTTCTAACTCTTATAATAATCACATACTGAAATAAACCTATCTATATGTTTAAAAAAATGTCACGAACAAAAAGAGAGATATAACAAAGAGATAAATTGAACGTTATTGAAAGAAATCATAGAATTAAAACTGAACTGTAACATTCTGCTAAAGACTTCTCTTCAAATTGAAGAAGCAATTGACGCATTGATCGCCTAACAAGAATCTGTCCAATTTCCCGGGATCGCAAATCCGATGATCGAAGTTGTAAATCTATGAATGGTGCGTAGATACAAAGCGATTAGCTGGAACAACGATGTGACGCAATCTGTTATTCAAAAGTATTGCGTGTGGCCAGTAACTTAACGTTATCGAGTCTTGGTGTCGTTAAAAAATAAAGAAAAGAAAAGAGTAAAGAATAACGAAGTGGAGAAAGCAACAAGCTTTCCGAAAAGAAGACTGTGAGAGATCTCACGGCATTTATGCCAGAATTTTTATTCGGTCGAGAAGCATATTTTTTCTAAGAAGCATGTCTGTGACTTTTATCCTTAAAATATTTTGTAGTTAGACAGTGTATAAATATAAAAAAAAAGTGAGCGAAGTAGTGATGAAGAAGTAGTCAGATTTACAAAAAAGGTTAGAAATAAAATTTCATCTTTACATCTTTATATTTCTCTCTGATGACGAAGATGCATATGAAAGTGAAGATCTTAAAGGAATGTTAGAAGAATTAGTTATAAAAGAAGAAGAGGAACAGACCAATACTGTTGGTTCATTAGACAATATTCAGTGGAACGAATTTACCAGCGAATAAAAATCATTTACATTCACCGGGAAAAGTGAACTTTTAATGGAATTACCTATCGATATTAAACCGGGTGAAGTTCTTTCATTATTTCTGAATGAAAAAATGATAAGCTTTCTAGCCACGAAAAGGAACGAAAATGCAGACTAAAAATTACTTCACCATTCAAATGTCGGACACGGGACAAATGAAGAGATGAAAACCCAATAATATCGAAAAAATGAAAACATTTATTGGACCGTTGATTTGGATGGATCTAATACTGACATCGCTAACTAAATGTTGATCAACGGAACCTATTTGTAATTTTTCGTTTCCGCATAGCCTAATGTCTCGTAATCGATTTGAATTATTCTTAGCAAATTTGCACTTGGAAAACAACGAAACCATAGAACATAATGATAAATTTGGAAAAGTTTTATTACTTGTACACATACTGATACACAGTATCAAAAAATCTTTCCACCATGCCCAAATATTGTAGTCGACGAAACAATGATTCTTTGGAGGGCAAGACTACTATTATGGCAGTACATACCGACTAAATCACATATGTGAGTATAAAAAGTATTCGAACATTGATCGACTTGAAATAAGACTTCGTGAGATTATAGTTTATTAACTAATTTTTTATAAACAAAAAATTGGTACATATTTCCACGAATCTTTAGAGTGGATATAGTCCAGAAAAAATTAGTTGATTGTACAATTTACAAAGTTAGCAAGGAAAAACAAAAAATCAGTAGAAATATGAAAGCAATAAGTATTCGTACAAATGCTGAATTTTTTAAAATTCGTCGAAAACTTAAACTATTCTGATGGTAAAATTTAAGGTAAGCGGGTAATTAATACTTCGTAGAATTTTCTTTTGATTTTAAAGTTACAACAATTCTTCTAGGCAACGAATTAACTAAATTTGATGTAACGCTGGGCGTTTTTGGATCTTATTTCATACCTCCATGACAGCATTAAATTTATTATTAATTCTTTTTACAAGAAATTTTATATTTTCTAATTTTACGTTCTAAGTAATCCCATAAATGTTCTGAAAACTGAGGAGGAGTTTTTATATACGTTGATGTATTATGTAGTATCCACATTCTCGTATTTTATCTGATATGCTTCGGATCATTGTTTTGCATAAAAATAAAATTATTCTTTATGCCCATTTTTTCTACACTAGAAGTAAGAGTGCACTTTAAAATGTCAATGTAAACTTTGTGATTTACTAAACCATGAATAGATTTTAATGAACCAACTCCAACAGCACTCATCCAACCCCAAACAAGTACAGAACCTCCACCGTGTTTTACTATATAGGTCGTAATTTTCCTAGTTCTTCGTGTTTTCTCCTCGATAGTACCATATCGATCAGACCCAAAAATATTAAATTTACTTTCGTCTCTAAAAATCACTCTATTCTACTATTGGTATACTAATATTATTACTTACGAATTGCAATCTTTTCTTTCTATTCTATTTATTTACAAAATATTTTTTACGAGCCACTCGACTGCGATACCCTTGACTTTCCATAAAGTTATGCACAGTGCTAAAAGATATATCAATATCTAAATTATTTTCAAGATGTTCAACTATTTTAGTTAAATTTTCAAATATTTTTGAATTTTGTTTTATCATTCTAATAACGACTCGTCCAGAATACTAATTGATTATTTACGGTCCATTTCTCGAATTATTTTGCAGCCTCTTTCTCAATCCGTACCTACCAATTATATTTCGTGTAGTAGATAGAAATCTTTTTATAATCCGCGAAAGTTTTGATAAACTTTTACGTTGATTATGCAAGTTAATAATAATTTTTTTTCTTCTATCGTAGTTTCTGCACGTTTTTGTTTTCCATTTTACGATAATAATTTTTAATAGTACCAAGTTTTGAACTCTATTGATTGACGAGATTAGTCATAATTAGAAAGCAATAATATAATGTGTTCACTTAGTTAATGTTATAAACTTCGTTGTAAATAGCTGGAAATAAAAACTGTACCAATACTTATTGTTTTCATATTTCTACCGATTTTTTGTTTTTATTTTTTCTAATTTTGTAAATTTATTTGTAGATAATTTTTATATCGACAATCAGAAGAAGAAAACAAAAAATGCGTCTCACAACTTACAAGTTCGTAAAAATCCACAGCGCAAGACCATAAGAAGGATGTGCGTTCTACGTTATCAAAAGAAGGAGATAAATTCTCGAATGCCAGAAAGCGAAAAAAAATGTAAAACAGACTGCAACATATTGTCCTAATTGTCCCAAATAACCTCAATTATGTTTGAACGGTTGTAGCGAATACTATATTAAGTAATATAATCTTATATATTATTTTAAATATAAATTTATATACAGTATATGTATATGTATATTTTTGATTTTATTTTATATATTTTTATTATTTTAAAAAAATTCTCAGTCAGCTATATAAATGTGAAGATACATCTTGTGAAGGCTCGAAAAAATAAACTCCAAAGACTTGCTAAAAAATTAAACAATACGAATATATTAGATCGATTGATCTTGCCACTAAAGACATCTCAATAAACACAATCCACATACTATTTTTCATCAATACTTAATGTCTATTACTGACAAATTATAACGAATATGGAAGATACATAAAAAAAAAAAAAAATAGAAAATTCTACGCGTTGTTCTGAATTACAAAGAGACTGCCAGTCAAATCGCCAAAGATGTGGGAATATAAACAAATTTAAGACAAATGCATTGCATTCTGCGAAATAGCAAGCACATTAAACACAAGATATTAAAGTAATAATCTCCCTAACTGAGAAGCATAAAGTCGTACGTTTGAAGTTCGCCCGTGAGTACGTTCATTGCATGAGAAAGTGCCAACAAGACAACGAAATCGCACATCAAGAATCCTGAACTTTTTGATAATAATTCAACAGCGAGTGTAATTCCTCGCATCAACCGTGGTTATCACGATCGATTGTATGACTCCCTTCACACTGATAACAGTCATTCGTATCATTACATGAGAGTACAAGAGCTTATCCAACTGATTATAAAAAATGATTGGTATTCTGTCATTGCACTATACATGCAACAAGATAATTTGTTTTCATCGAAAATATCGTGGACTGATGAATCGACGTTTACGAGAAGAGGAATTTTTAATGTGCGTAATAATCATGTATGGGCAAGAAGAAGAAATTCACATATGACACGAACAGTTGCTTTTCAATATCAATGCAAATGCAATGTATGGACAGACCTGTACAACGATATGATAATAGGACCGTATTTTTTACCGGATCGGGTGATTTCAACTGAATTTTTGAATTTTCTAAAAAATTAATTATCATATTTTTTTGGAAGATCGATGCCATTGTATTATGTAAAAAAGATGTGGATGCAATTGGATGATTGTGTGACACATTACGGGACACAAGTTCGGCAGTGGTTAGATAATCGGTTTTTTCACAAATGGATAGGTCGAGATAGACCAATCTCTTAGTCACCAAGGTCATCCTATCTTACGCCACTCGACTTCTATCTGTGGAGAAATTTGAAAGATAAAGTGTATCAAACACGAATATTCACATAATGAATTAATACAAAAGATTGATAATGCGTTCTATGAAACGAAACAGAATAGAAACGAAATTCGCACAGTTGTAAATCTGATTTTTGATCGCTGTCAATTATGTATTGTCAAGTATGATAAACATTTTGAAATGGAGTATTAATTAATTAACTCAGGATATCGAGTAGTAAATACATCGACCTATTCGAGCCAATGCTCGTATTAACAGCTAGTCGATTACTTGTATTCTGTATTTTTGTTACAACTTTTTAATAAAGCTTTATGCGACTTATGTTTACATAACATTTTTTTCTTATTTAATACCATAGAATATACTGACAAAGTTCGAATATTAAAATCTTGAATACCCTATATATCTCTCACTTATTCTTTTTTCTTAACAGAACCTACCCGAAATTGCCGATATAAATATGTAAATTTGCTACGTATTTTTTACTGGCTTAATGGAAAGAAAACACGTTTTTATCTCCGCTATGAGTTATTATTTTCGTAAGTTTATGTGTTGCAAAATTTAAAAGTCTCTCTTGGTGATCAAATCTGGGTATCCTATTTGTGGGCTCTCAACGTAATATGTAAATCTTCATTCTTGTTAATTTCGCCATTTATAATAATAATGCTTCATGCAAGAATTTTTTATAGAAAATTTTCTTTCCAATCAATGCGGTACATACTTTATATACATTAAAATGTGCGGAATTTGATTAGAAACCTTATAACTCGAATTGTCTACTTTTTGTCTTTTTAAAAATCGAATAATAAGACAAACACTGATTTATGCGATTTATCCTTTTCATATATTCATTATAATCTATTATCCATTCATGCTTTTGAACTGGCACTGCAGATTTTCTATTTATACTGCTCGGTTTTAGTAGTCGTGTTAAGTGTATTGTCATTATCGAAATCATATCGATATTTCGTTTCCTATAATCCCATATCTGCAATATAATATCATCTTTTCTATGAAATATGGTTTAACCAAAAGTTGTATTTTTTTGAGACCTTCTACTTGTTCATATAATTCCATATAGTCGCATTTTATTCTCCTGTATTTACACTATTATAATAGTTGTCTTGATAAATATGTAATGCCATATATTTTCGTAAGGCTCGATAAGGATAGTATCTTCTTTCTTTCTTGGATCCATACATTTCGAAATTACGGATGTATCTAGTGTGATCTTCACAAAACTGTCTTTCTATGCCATATTTTGTGATTTTTGCAGTTATTTTAAAGTACATTTTAAATAAAAGTTTGCCTCATTGAGAAATGATACTTTCACCTAATGATAGTTGTTGGCAAGACTTGTACACGTCATTATATCTCTTTTTCAGATAGTTAATAACTGAATTCTTACGAGTCTGTTTGTAGAGTAGGAAGGAATGTTCTTATTGCTGCAAAAGTACCAGTTTCGCATTATCTACGTAAATGTATTTCTGCTCATTATTTTTGAAAAGAATGGAATTTCCATACTAGCCTCAGTCGACCAAGAATCGGAGAGAACGTCTTTTTTCACTTATCCCATCAAAAGGATTAGACTCAAAAATTTCTTTATTTCCGGGAGTATAATATCCTTCCATTTCTTTGCCTTCAATAACCCTTTATACTTATTTATTATTTGATAGTGATATCTATTTAATTCCTTCAACATATGCTCGAAGAAATCATTTCTGAAAAATAAATGTATATGATAATCCTTGTGCTTTCCTTATATTAGGACATAAAAATTAGGATAAAAAAATAAGCTAATAAAACTAGGTGTGCACAATATAAGAAAATAAGAAAGAAAAAAAAAGCAATTGGAAATGTACTACTTGTGAGCAAGTGACTAAAGTGGAATTACTAATGTTCATGGTCGTTAATAATTTATTGAAAAAATTATAATCAGTAATTTGTATCAATTCGAACTTTTCGTTGCTGGCATAATGTAGAATTAGGAACATGTTCATGTGTGTTTAAATGCCGAAAGAATGCTATATATAAGATAGGAACGTAATCCTAGGAGTAGTGAGCGATAAAAATGAATGTTTATTCACGTGTGAAAATTAGCACTAACCGTACCGGCGTTTCGCTATACCGATTCTTACCATAACCGATCATGTGGTCGGTGTACAAATTTTATCTAATAAATGTTGTTTTTTAGCTGGAATTGTCAATTTATTATCGGAAGTAATGTTTACAACGTAAACTTTTAAATAATAATAAAATAACTATTCATATATAACACAAACAGGAGATTACAGTGACATTGTTTACTTTATTTAGAAAAACGCTTTTAATTTATTTAGTGGCATTTTTTGCAAATGATAGGATTCTCCTTCCTATATTTACCGCAAACATATTTTTTACTTATTATATAAGATTCAGTTGTTTTGTTTTCTTTGCACAATCGCATCTGGCATATTTTTCGCGAAATATTGTCTTGGTCATTTGATATTCCTTGTAAGTTTTCTTTTTCTTCTTGAAGAAATTTGTGATATTCTTCGAGTAGCTCTTCTGCTATTTGTAGTAGAAATTGTTGTCTGAATATATTTTGTCCACCTATTTCTTTAGAAAGATTCCATGCATTGATACTACCAAATCAAGGATATTGAAAAAAATTTGCACAAATTATCTATAGGATTTTGATTTGACGCTGTACTTTCTTGCCATTTGATCAGTGACATCGATGCCGAATTTGGTTTTATTATAATATGCAACTGTCTCAGGTTCACTTTCTGTCGTTATCGATTTCTACAATTTTATGATTCGAAGTTAGTATTGTAACGTTTTTGCTTGGTTTGAATTTATAAATTGTTAGAGTACAATTATTTGGTTTATAAAGTACTGTTAAGAAACGTTCCACTTTGTCTTTTGCTGATTTCGCCAACTTGGGCAATTCTCTTCTGTTACCCCGAATAGTCCCAAGTAATGTTATTCGTTTCGCTAATAATTTTGTTGCCAGTGATGCGCTGGTGAAAAAGTTATTCTCCGTCGTAACATGTTTCCAACATCGAGTAAGTGGTTCAACTATTTTGAGAACAACAAATTCACCGAATGGTATTGACAATGATCGGGATTCTTCTTTTCCCAAATATGGAAAATTCTTTATAATGTATTTACTGTTGGCATCTGATGCTAATAAAAACTTGATGCCAAATTTATCAGGCTTACTTATATATACTATGTAATGTGTAAATTTACATCTTACTTTTGTAGGGAATAATTGCTCATCAACAGTCAGATTCATATCGGGCTTGTAATTATTTTGATTATTCCCAATAAATCTGTTCATTACATGTAAAATTAGAGCAAAATCACGTTAAGATGTATGCAATTATCTATAGATGTGATACTTAAGTTCAGAGGAAGGTTCCAGGAAGAAAAATTTAGAAAATGATAAAAAATTTGTACACCGGTCAAATGACCGGCTATGGTAAGAAATGGGAGTAACAAAATGTTCTCAGAAGAAACAAAAGAAAAAAAATACCAAAGGTAAGAAATTAAGTAATAAGAGAATCTAAAATTTTACAGATAGCTGATGATCGGAAAAAATAACATGTATGTATAAATTCAAGATGAAATCATATATCGGTCAAATGACTGGGCTTGATATGTTTAGTGTTAGGTGATCTCTAAGCGCGTTTTGTCTGAACGAGCTTTGTCAAGATGTAGTTCGTAAATGACACGCGTGGACTTTTTAATCTGACGCTATTGTTTTATATATATATATATATATATATATATATATATATATATATATATATATATATATAAGAGAGAGAGAACTAGTATGTATTTGTTCCGTTTGTCTTTTGTTTACACAGATAGCAGTTATAATAAATTTATTAAGTTATATTCCTAAGTTAGCCAGTCGAAAAGTAAGCTGACATAAGCAATTTTTCATATTATAAACAAAAATCTATAATTAAAAATATACTTAACAACGCAGTGTGCTTTGTTGCTTATAAAACGTTTTCTAATCGTTTTTAAGAATTAATTATTTATAATATGCTGAAAACACAAAAGTTGAACACAACAGAGCGATTGTTAATTTATAGGGAGATAATCTAAGAGAGGATGAACGAGAAAGTTTTGCAATAACTTACACACAATTTGGATTAACGAAGGAAGGAGTACGAAAAATTTGCCAAAAAATAGGGAATCCTGAAAATTCAATTAGAATAGGTAAAAAAAAGGAAAACGTCGTCGCGTCAAGATCGTGAAATTCATAAACTTGCAAAAAAAACCATTTTTAAGTGCTAGAGAAATAAAAGAAGAATTATAAATCCCCATAGAGGGAGAACTCCCCATAGACAAATGAAATCACAATCATACGAAGCTGGATTACACGGTAGAATATACTCAGGAAGAAACCATACATTTTGGATAAAAATGCTCAAAAACGTTTAAATTTTGTAAAGCAATATTATAATAAACCAATTGAATCCGTAATTTGAAATAACGAGTCAAAATTTGAATTACAATCGAATAGACGAAGGAAGTACGCTTGGAGAAAGGAAGAACAAACTTTTAAAAAAATATTATTACTTCGACAGTAAAACATGGCGGAGGAATTATAATGGTATAGGGCTGTTTTAATAATGAACAAATGGGAAAGTTAACAATTATTGATGGAATCTTAACAGCTATAAAATATACAAGTATATTGCAACAATATTTATTTCCATCAATTGGATAATTCAGAGAAAGCAGGACGTATACGTTTCAACACGACAACGACCCAAAACATACCGTAAAGATAGTTAATAAATTTTTAACGAAAAATAACATATCACTGCTCTTTTAGCCATCCCTGATTTAAATCCGATCGAGTATTTGTGGTACGAACTCGATCAAAAAATATTTGTAAAGGAGCGGTACTCTAAATTAAAATTAATAACGATTCTAAAAAAAACATGGAGTGAAATATCGTCGGACGTATTAAAAAAATATATATTAAGTATGCTGAATCACTTATCAGAAGTAACAAAAGCTAAATGTTATCATACTTCTTATTAATTATTGTATTATTGTAATTAAAAAATAATAAATTTGATAACAGATTAAAAACTCAATTTAATTTCTGACAGAGAGCAGTTAGAAAATATTCAACAATTTTGTTATTAAGCCAACATACAATAAAAATATTTGCTATAATATTATTTTAAGAGATTATTAAATATATTCTGGTTACTATTTGGAATGTTGTTTATTTTTATTATATCTTTTCATCATTATAATATCATAATGATAGGTAACTTAAATACCGACGCGACTGTGCATGAATGAAGGAAAGCGATAATGAGAAAGCGAAAGAAAAAAACGTAACCGATATAAAGACAATATAAAGACTAAGCATCAGAGTATAACAGAACCGAGTAGAGCAGAAAGTATAAGATAGCAGAGCAGAGCAGAGTAGTTGAGTTTTATCGAGCATCGAGGTTCGAATCTGTTTATATTTTTATTTTAATAAAAGGATTTGTTGTTTTCCAAATACTTGGAGCTAAACCCACCTACGATAATGAATAATAAAATTGACTTGTATTTATTCACTTACCATTTAAGAAATTCTACGGTGGTTTCAAAATACTCGTTTGTGCTGTAGATCAAAATCGACTTGAGAAGGTTGCGATTATCTGAAAAAGGATTAAACAAAAATTTATATTCGTTACACGAGGTAGATGTTTCGCGTTTAAATGGAGATGATCTGTATGGTTAGGTTGAGATAACGAGAAAATGTCGCGTGCTCTCACATATACGTTTACAATAAATTAATTGTTCTAATCTAGCAACTTGAGCAAAAACACAATTACTCATTTCAGTATTTTAGAATCGATATATCGGCTATGCGAGTTTTTTAATAATTTAAACATATATAATGATATTATATTTTATTTACGAAAATAAATTTGTTTCTGTTTTCCACGTAAAACCACGTACATTTTACAATAAAATACAAAATACGTGAAAATGTCTTCATTTTTAAAAGAAATGTGTTAATTTTAACAAATAACAGATGCGATTAAAATCACCTATGAACAGTGTCCGGAAAATTTATAAGGGTCAATATTATAAGGGTTAAGCAATCAATAGCGAGATATCTCCGACTGAAGTACCGATTCGTACTTTTCCGTTTTTTCGTATCTCAACATCCGTGTTAAAAGCATACATTTATTATCAGTGATAAATCTTCGTGTTATTTTACAACGCAGTGAAAAATCAATTATCTTTGTCAGTGTTACATTTATTATAATTAAAAGAATTGTAAAATTACATTGGCTATAAAATTTCAACATTTACTTACCAATATTCTTCTATAAAAGAAGTGTATCAGGATCTTGATCATCTTCCGTGATGCACTGACTCTAATACGCGATAATTATTTATTAATTAAGAGGCGTACAATGAATTGAATTCGCTAATACCTAATTTTTATTTTATATATGTAAATACAGGTAACCGACGTAACAGTATAACGCGAATATTCCGTTCCATAGAAATGACATTATTATATAAAGATTCAGATCTAATAGAAAACGCGAAGTAAATTTCCAAATCTTTTTTTAAATTGTCTCAATTTGTTTCTATATCATATAAACAACACCGACGTAACTAACAGGAATACATTTGCATCTAATTCATATAATTCATATAAGTTAATATACAAAGAAAATTTATACTTTATATGCATAAATGTTTTGGAGCAAATAAAATAAGTGAGAAGATAAAAATCTAACGATTTCAGGATCGCATTATATCGTAACCGCGTTATATGGTGGTTACCTGTATAGTTTATGTGACTATAAAAAAGAAGTTAAATAAAACTTTTATACGAACGAACACCGACTCTAAGACTGCTTTGCGCGCAATTTATTCAAATAAGCATGCTCCTAATTGAAATTGCAAAACGCAAACAAATTTGAATTAACGTAAAAACACAATCTGCTTCGTGATTCCTCTTTTACTTTATTGGAACAAGAGTCGACTCATTCATGGCTACACGGACAACGACACAATAAAATCTGAAATAAAACAAACGATATTATTAGTATCATTACTATAATAAAGAAAACTCCTTAAAAGTATATAAATACATATACTAAGAAAATAAAAAGAGGTTACTTAAATTTCTATTAAAAAGTAACAAATGAAATAAACAAAAACATTACGAAATAAAAAGAATTAGTAAAGAACGTTAACTATTAACTATAAAATATGATTTCAATCACGTTTACGGCGCTAATTATTTTATAATAAAAGTACACTAATTAATACAATTATGTGGTTTATTTATATTTAATTGTGGTTTATTTAATAATTATGATAATTATCGATAATTATTCTAAAATAAAATAAAATTTTCGATGGAATAATTAACAAGAAAATAATATTATTTATATACCTACGTATATTTGTAGCAGAACACCGAAATATTATCGCAAGCAGAGATCATATTACTGAGATAGTGAGAGGGAAGTCACCTTCCCCAACTCTGTCTATCATACGACGACAAAAAAAATTTCCTAAAATATACCAAGCAAAATAAAACAATAGAAAGTTCGTCCTTCTTAACGTATATTTTTTACTAGAGTTTACTTGAAATTTTTTAAACCATACATTTAACTTATCTTCAGCTATACATGAAGGGCAATGAAAAATAAAACTCGACCTTGACTATACTGTGTATCTTCGTCGATTCGTAGATTATTATGTATTATGATCTGTAAAATGAAAGAATTTTATTAATATAAATCAAGAATATGTATATACGTGTAGACTCAGAATTTAGAGGAAATGATCGAAATAATGTATCTTACAAAATAATTTAAAAAAATAACAGATGTATAATAGCGCTACTAACGATCCGTTCGATAACACAAATTCTTACAGAATGTCCTTTTTCTGTCTTTCAAATTTTCTTTCAATCGTATATCAAATATTCGGTCACTTTCTTACACGTTTATACCACGCGCTTGGCAGTAACAATCCGGATATACAAGTGTATTTATGAGCATATGGATACGTAAATGTGCATATTATATGTATATGTGTACCCGTATACATACGATTTAAACGAAAGTCGAATATAATATATAATTCAATCAATTATGATTAAATGACTTAAAAATAATTGCACTAATCCCTATAAAAATCCAAACAAAGAATACACATTGCGAAAGTAAGAGCTGAAAATCCTATAAAAAGTATAATGAAATAAGCTTCTCAGTAGACACATCTAGGTGACAATTTTATTTTCACGAATATTTTTCAAACGCACCATTTTACCGACTTGCAAATGTTACACCATAGAAATCATACGTTTGACTATCGATTAGTGTATTGAAAAAATTTGTAATTTAGAAAAAAAAATATTAATTACCGGTAATCAGGAGGACAACAAAATTTCGTGGCAACCTTCCACCAGCACTCGCAAATTCTAAATAGCCTTGACAATAAGACGACCAAGTCCCACGTATAGAGCGCAACCTTGTGGACATTTTATACAATAGACCAGGGACGCATTGATGATTTGCGAATCGAGTCCGAGAAAAAAATAGTACACTCTGTAAATTTTATAATACTTTTAGAAGATTACATGTAGCTTTTTATCCATATACGTTTTCAATGTGATTATATGCCAATTACATTGACTTAAACGTGTCATTTGTCCGACTTGCTTCGACTTCCCACTCGAAAATGTTATAATACCTAAAAGTGTGAATACGTTCCTGACTCATCACATCCTCATCACGTATATTTGTTTACGTCTCCTGACTCGTCTCATTATTGAACGAATCATGATGCTAATGGCGCGGAATCGATAGACTAATGATAAGACAATAATAGCGAGGAAATGTTGGACAGCTCCGCAAGATGAATAAATAAGAGCGAACAATAAATCGAATAATAAATAAATTTATCTATGTCATAAATTTCAATCTTTTTTATAAATACTCCGAAGAAACAATGTTTATCTTTATCTATTCATTCTTATTTAAAAACGTCTAATATTATAGAATTTATATCTAAAATAAAATATTACGAGTAGATAGAAGTCGGAAATCATACGAAATGTTACCAAGAAGAAAGTGAAGCGATAAATTCGCGGCTTAGTAATAATTTTGAATAAATTTTTGTCTGAAAAATAATCGGACAATGAAGACTTTTATACAGAACCTTCGTTATATATGTTATCTCTGCGTTTAATTATATTATCTTTTTCAAAGAAATTAGATCCTTTAAAACCCAATTCTTTTTTAGTGTCTACAAACGAAATTATACATTGTATATAAGTTATATAACTTCTACTAATCAATTATACTAATTGCAAGTATTACTTATATTTACATTTTCATATTACATATAAAAACAAAGCTAAACAGTAATAAAAAAAAGAAAAAAGTAAAAACTGGTTGCGTGTCTATTACATAATAAAAGTGAAACTTCTTTAGTTAATTTAGTTTAATTTAATTCAGTTTCTCAATTTTAATTCTCCTTCTTATTTAAGTGTTCAGTCGCTCTATCGGCAAATTTTAAAAATAAAAAGAGAGAGAGAGAGAGATTTCGAATATTTATAAATTATATTAAAAATATCAAAAATAACTTATTTATATAAAAATATTGTTTTATTCTATTTCCGTATGTGACCTGCAGCGGGATTGGAGAAAGGATAAGGAGAATTCGAGAAACAAAGGATGAATCAAAATGACATTAAGAAGGAAAGAGAGATAGAGAGAATGAGAAAGATAAAAGAACGAGAGAGACGAATGAGTAAGAAAGTGGAAAAGGTAAGGTTTATTTTTTCTCTCCTATATATTCAAGAAAAACAATAACATGCAACTTATACTTCATTTCACTTTCTATCTCTCCTTTTCTCCTCATATTTCTGTATGCTTCTCTCTTGTTATACTCCATCTCATTCTTGATATTAACTACTCGATATCTCGCATATATCAACAGTTCTTTGGTGTTGAAACACGAATAACCTCGACATTATTACAACGTGTTTTAACACCTCTTTCTAATTATTCTTACGTGTTTTATTCATTAACATTCTTTTTCTATTCCACGCGTCGCAAAAAAAAAACTATTAACCTTATAAAATATTTTTATTTCATTACTCGAGTCTATAATATCTATAAGAATATTTTCTTTTTCATGAAAAAACCATTTTCAATGAAATAAACACTTTCTTGATGTCAAGAAACTTTTGAATCCTTTTCTGAGAAATAGAGTATTGTTTTTTAATTGAATATAATATATAGTCGTTTTAAGTTATCTTCTAGCGAAGATGATGAGAAACCTTTTTACATAAATTAGTTGATTCCTGAACATGCTTAATAGAATTTTCGCCTAAGCTTGTTTATTTCTTGATTTTAAGGTATTCTGATTGTTTCATTCCATTTGTATATAGCCACAACTCGTCGCAAATGAGGAAACTTTTTATCTACAGCTATCAAATTTATAATTTGTGTCGCCCATGGCTTTTTAATTTAATGCTTTGAAGCATAGTAGACACAAATTCTTTGAACTCTTTTTATTTCAGAATGTAAAATATATAGCGTTTTTATGCGTTTCTTCTGTTTATTTTAATTCGACCGTGCGTTTGAGTCCACAATTTATCAGGTTACAAATTAAATGATTGTATGCGATTGAATAACATCTAAAAACTTATATTAATCTGAAAAAGAATATATAGCTTAACGATATATATAGCTAACTTAGATGACTTCGTTGCCAAAATCATCACTAACAAACTAAAAGTTCAGATAATCACTCGTGTGCGAACATTAGGACGTATATGATATATGTATACTAGAGAGTGCCTTGATCAATTCATCTTAAATTGATTTCCAATCGAGTTCGTACTAGTCGCGCCGCTGGAGTCTTGTCTGGTAACTCTGGCCGCGAATTATTTTTAGACAGGAATTATAAGCAATACTTAACAGTATAAAAACATGAAAAATATAAAAATTAAGTGAAATATAAATATATTAAAAACCTACAGTTTTATATATATATATACTTTTTAATAATATAGTTATATACATTTATGGTTGTAATTATAGTTAATTTAAATATATTTACATAAAATATAGTTCAAACTGTAAGATTGGAAACAATTCAATTATCTCCTTGTAATAGACTCTAAGCCTAAAGTACAAATAAATTAATTAATTAATTAATAAAATAAAATAAAACAAATATTATTCTTTTAATATGAATATTTAAATAAAAGAATTTAATATTTTAGGTCATCTAAAATTACTCTATGACAAAGCAAATGGTGTAGAATATTGTACGATATTCAATACCTAATATAACTGAACGTCCAATACTGTCACCTTAGAATCAATTAATTTGTTTCTTTTTACTTTTCTGTACAAAGCTTTAATATTGTAACATAGCTTTATTATTGCTGTTTTTTATAGATTCTTCAAACATCTAAGGATTGGAAGAAATATTCACAGTTATTTGATGAGTATTGGAATTTTTCTCATTGTGTAAAAGAATTAAATGAAAAATATACACTAATAAGAGCACCTCCAAGTACTTCCAACTACCACTACAATTACAAATTCAATAATATTCAATGATATTTTTTAATGTAACATATAAATTTCTATATGTGGACATTGGATCTAATGGGAGTTTCAGATGAAGATATATTTAAGAATTGTACTTCATTGAATACTTTGTTGAATGATTCACTAAATTTTCCTGCTGGATATATGGAAATTATCCAGATATATGGAATCTCTACTCTACGTTGTTGTTGATGATGATGATGTGTTTATCATGAAAGTTTATGTATTAAAACTGTACCCTTTTTGTGGACAACCAGCACTGAATTATATATTTGAGAGAACTGGATGAATTATAGAATCTTATTATTTATCATTTACTAATCTTATTATTAATCCTATTACTAATCTATTTTGCATATCAAGAAAATCACTAGAACTTTTTGCAAAAGTGACTACTCTTAATATCAGTGTCATACGTACTACACAATTTTTTTCTGATACAAGGAAATAAATTGTATGCATTACAAAGTACTTTTGATACAGACAAGGAGCATAAAGAATAAAGAATTCTTAGAATGTTGATATCAAACTTTTTAGAATTACAACGAGAACAAGCTTATAACTATCAAAATTGTATAAAACAAATATAAAAACTACTTTGTTTCCTCACAGAGGAAGGTATATTAGGAAAATTAATAACAATATAAACATATTTGAAAATATTGAGTAAACTTTATAAATGTATGTGTAAATAAAAATTCTCATATTATTATTCATATGTTTATGTATGCTTTATTTACCAAGTTAATAAAGTTCTTTCATGTAAATCTTTTTCATGAATAAACATCACGGTATGGAAATATTCCTAATTATTTTGATACGTATCTTTTATTGCATTACTATTGTGCTTCATTTATATTTTTCTTAGTTCCAAGTGGAATTGTGTAATTTCATTTTCACTGCTTTTAAATTCACTCGAAAGATTATTTAAGGCATTCAGTTTTTATATTTTATTCTGACAATTTTTGCTTTTTATATCCCAAAATTTGTAAAAATCTATCCATTACGAAATCTATCTAAATATCTTTTCCTTCGCTCAATATTTTTTTAGCGTAAAAACTCTCCTGAAATAGACACACCTAAGAATAAAATAGAATAGAATATACAATATACATAAAATTATCAGCTGTATTTATTTATAAATAAAGTATATTGAATTAGTCTTAAAAATAATTTCTTAATAATAAAGGAGTAATAATAAAGCAATTTAATAAAAATAGATAAATAATATTCACAAAATATAAAATATAAAATTAAAAATAAAAATCGAATTTATAAAATTATATTTTTTTTATAAAAATATGTTATGCAGATATTAACTATAGATATAACAATAATAAAAAATAACAATAATGAGATTACGAAATATAATTGACATTTTATTTATTACTTTTTATGATGTAATTTAAGATAGTTTTTAGTAAGGTCTTGAAGCATTTACAAGAGATCTTAAAGAACCTAAATTCGAATATGAGTGAATAGATTAGAAAACATAGATCAATAAAATAAAATAGGAGATCTGATAGATAAATAGATTAGGAAAAAAATCAGGCGATAGAAAGAGTATTAGAATGAAGATTCCAAGTTGTTTACTTTTTCTATAAGTAGTATACAAAAGTGAGTTCTCATCTCAATATTCGACTCAATGTTCTTTAACAATGTTCAATAAAAATTGTAAAAGAATACAGATCTGGTTGTAGTTATCGATTTTTTGATAAAATATTATAAATTTATTAGTCTTTATCAAATGCAAAATACATACATGAATTGATTATCAGTCTTATAAAATGCAGAATAAGGACATATTACTTACTTAGCAATTTTACAGAATATAAAATATTGAATTATTACTTAATGATTGCTGATTATACTTATTAGTTGCTGATTTTACAGATTGCAAAATACGAACTTATTGTCTAATTATCGACTTGCCTAATCACAGAATACAGAACATAGATTGAAGAACTAATCATCAACTTACTAGCTATTTAATGACGGGTTTTACAGAATCACAAATAATAGACTGACTATCCAGATTTATTCCAATTAATTCTTTCTAACTTCCACTCCTTCAGATACACCTACGAAACTTATCAAGAATAAAAAGTTTGCTTCCTATTGGATGATAATATTACCTTTATGATTCTGATTGGTCCATATTTTAACAAGAACTCTATAATATAACAAAAGACAAAGCTGACTAATGCTAAGATTCACAGAATTTGTCAAAATACACGTTCACGAGGAAAGATTGGAGATCTAAACTGCTTTATATCTCAGAAGGTGATAGTTCGGTTTATGAATACATAAAGGTACAACAGTTATGTAAGGGTATAACAGTTATAAAGTGTTCACAGCAGCATAATAGAGTAACGAGAATCGTTGAAAACATTATAAGACATCGATTTATTTCCTATTCTAAATAAATCCTTAAGTTATGTATTTTAAATTTTCAGCGAGGAGAATATCGTGGCTGAGTGAAAAAAACTATATGCAGGCCATAAGATATTAATGAGAGCAAATGTAATTGACACGTTATTAATATATATATATATATATATATATATATATATATATATATATATATATATATATATATAAGTATACATAAAAAGGAATATAATTAAAATCACCAATTAACTATGCTATTATTTATCTCATCAATTCCGAAATCTGATAGATATTTTGATTATAATTGAAAAGATATTATAGATTAATTGTTATACAATATATATCTACAATGAAAAAAAATAAATTCCCATGAAAATTTTTGTTATAATCAGTAATTCGCAGTATTCATACTATAAACTGGTATAACAGAGAACAAAGTTTTCTAAGGAAACATAAACTTTCTTCAGTAATAACTTATCAGTCATCTTATAAAAAATTTTCTCTTTAAATATTAAGCAATAATTCTGGTGATATAATATAAGATGTGTTGATCATATTATTGTAACTAGTATCTAATAAGGAATTAAAAAATGTTCTGGATTCTGGCGAATTTTTGATATTAAAGCTAAAATAATGACAATTAAATTAAAATCATTTTAGATAATTTAAGATAAGTTTTCCTTATAAAATTTTATATTATTAATTAATAAAATGTACCATTTAAATGTTTCAGAAAATTTTGATTCTCTAACTAAATTAATTGGATATATAATTACAAATGGCCTAACCAACAGATCAACAACTTATATTTACTATTCATGCTTACAATTTAATATCGAAACTAAAAGCTGACATCAAAACCAAAAGCTTGAAGAGATATATGTAAAGTTTGTAAATCCAACAAGTATCACAATGATAACCAGAAATTCTGCCAGAAAATTTGAAAAAAAAACAATAATAAAATAACATTATTTTTCTAATAAAAATTGATTATTCATTCTTTTACCTTTTTAAAAAGTCTCTGCTACCAAATAATTGAATCCATGAATACCTGCATTATTCGCAAATTTGACAGAATACTTTCCCATAAATGATGTTAAATTCATTTTGGCTATGCTAATGTGTTTTGTTGATTCTTTTAGGATAGATAAACATTTTTCATAATCAATTATTTATTTTTGAAAATCTAGAAGAATTGCGTGTAATTACTATATAATATTATTATTATTATCTTCTTTTTCGACATTTTCAAGTTTTTTTGATAAGTCGATGAAGACTGATGTAAAAAAGAAAAAGATGTTTGATAAATAATTCAACTAATATTGTGTGTAATTATCGATGATTGACGTTGATTATATTGAACAGTTTTATAGTCATCAGTTATGTCTGTTATGTTTCACTCCATGTCAATCTCCCGTTTTTTACTAGTATCATCACTGGCATGATGATGATGATGGTGATTATTATTATTATTATTATTATTAGTATTATTATTATTATCACCAACATACCATTATTATTATTAACATATTATTATCACTATCATATTATTATTATTATTATTATATTATTTTTATTTTATAATTGTTCGAATACAGTCACCATCAAATAAACTGCAAAGCTCCATATAGATGTGAAAAGCTAAATCATAAGAGAAAAGACTGTAAAACTAGCTTTATTTATACGAGGCAAAACCTTGCTTAAGACCAAACAAAATATGTTCCAGCAGTAAGAAGCTACCAAGTATACAGACAAAAAAGAGCCAAAAAGAACTTTAAACCATAAAATAGATGATTTATCTATGCAATTTGTATCGGACTCGGAAGTCGATTTGCTATGGATCCAATAACATTCGATAATATCGTCGGAAAGATACTAGCTAAACAAAAAATGCTAGGAAAATATCGCGGGATTCATTGAAAGTGTGCTGGAATAGAATTGACAGAATCTGATAAGCAATAATAAGCAGGCAAAAGAAGAGCAATAGCAAAGTAAAAGCGTGGTTTTTAAACAAGTTTTTAATGGGTGAGAATTTTAAAATTCTGCTCCTCAAAAAAAAAACTTACTCTTTATTATCATCTTTATCACCGTTATCATTATCATCATTATCATGATTATGACCATTATTATCGTGATTATTATAATGATGGGACAATACTATTTTTCAAATATGATTGTCCTGTATATCTTCTTATAGTTGAATTATTAAATTCATGTTAATTTTACCAACTAGTACATTTTTTATAGTTTTCAGAAATATAGATTTTTTTTTTATTTTATTAACATAATTATCTATACTAGTGTTGCAAAAATATTTAAACATCTAACAAAATAATATTTTTATATGCTTTAATAACAAAAATAATATAGATTCACTGTTTTTTAATAACACATTACATTCGCTTTGACATGTTCAAAAGAATTTTCTTTAAATAATTTGCTGAAATACTTGCATTTTTTTGTTAAATGTATTTTTAATTCTTGTTTTGACGATGGCTGAAATATCTAAAACTGGCTGGGATATCTAAAACTTTTGGACAATTATATAGCAAGCACTCTTGAACAATACTCGATTTATCTTTAGGATCATTGTTCTGATAAAATTTTAAATTAGTACGAATGTTCATTTGTACACTAATTTTAAACCTATATTTTAGCATATTCTTAACTTCTTTTGTCTTGTTTAAATTCTTTGATCTTATTAGTTACTTATTAATATTGTTATTACATTATAGAAACATTGTTGTTCATGTCTGAATCTACACTTAAATTAATCGCACTTTTCTTAAAATGTATAACTATAAAATGATTATCAAATATTTATTTAGTAAAAATCTAGGTACTATTCAATATCTATCTGTTTTAATCTAATGATCTATTTAACTTACAGATTTTTTCTTCTTAAGAAATTTCTTCAAAGTTTCTTTTCAGTCATGTATATATTGTTAAATAAATAATTTTGAACATATATTTGATACACGTATATTCGTTTCTCAATATAACATGTCGAGAAGTTCTTAGAGTTTTCGTATCTACCAACTTTCGTAAAAAGCTCCGATCGATTTCTTTTCTTTATTGATCTCCATACGCAATCAATCTTGTCCCAAATTATTCCAATGATCTGTCCTATTTTCTCCCATTTATTCATTAAACCTTTTTATCTCTTGGTTTAATCATCAGGATACATGTATTTATTTTTACAAAGTTATCATATTCTACTCTCATCGTTTATAATTAGAATTTTTTGTTGTAGTATCCATTGCTTTTTGCAAATCAGTTGATATAGTGCATCGTCTTATATTTCCTCTGTTGTTTTGTATAGCTTTTATCACCTGTATAGTTTTCAAGTTCTTTTAATTTTTAGTCATTCAAAGCATTTTTTCCACATTCTGGATTTCTTCATTTTCTTGTTGCATCAAATTATTCAAAGGTACCTCAAAAATTATATTTTCATATTCTTGGATGTTCTTGGATGTTTTCTCGTCTTTCAGGACTTCTACATCTCTTTATTTAACTATGAATTTAATTTCTTCTTGTTTATATGTCATGAATTTTACAGAGTATCTAATTAGAACATTTTCTTTCCCACTTGGTACAAACTTACCCTTTAAAAGTCTCTTATCAAGAGTAATAGCATTGTATCTGAAAATCCTTAGAAAGCCAATATAGAATTTATTGGCAATCAATACTTAATAAGGTGACATTATCTAGAACTCGTGTCAGATAGCGATTTCAAATACACCCTGCTGTGTTTATTGTGTTCGTTCATAAGTTCATAAGTTGTATTTATTTTGTAAAAGCATACATTTTGCCACTTCTATTAGAATATGATTTACCACTACGCATTACCAATAGAATATGATTACCACTACGCAATACCATTTTGCTGTGATATATATATTCTACGGACAATTCCCTAGTAATACCTTCCTTTGCATTGTTAGTACATGATTTATTTATGGAACACCCGATGACATTTTATGCTCTAATTTTATGATTTTTTAATGCTTTAAAGACGTCATATTTTATTATTAGTATTGCTACATCTATATATTTATTTTTATTATCAATAAAAGTTGCAAAATATTTTGCTCCTTTCAAGGATATCCCTTGTTCGACAATAAAAATAAATTTTTTACCATTGCCCTCTTGCAGTCCTTCATTTTCCTTTTTTCTTGTGTCTTCCTCCATTATAAGCAAAATCTTCAAATATAAGCGTCTTTTCTCTGGATTATATATAGCTATACAGAATGTTTCATATTTCCTATGCAAGGATTATTATTATTATATAGTATTACATAATAACATTATAGTATTATTGTAGTATTGTTGGCAATAATTTAGTAATTTTGTGCCTGATTTTTTCTAATTGTTCTAATTTATGAGTAAATTCATCTATATATTGTGCCAGATTTTGATTTGCATCCTTCGTCATTCTGTATAATTGCTTGTATACTACATACTAGTATCAGCGATTCTTTTAATTTGTATACGTTTTTAAGTGCTTCCCATGCTTGTAGAGATGCTCAGTTTGTTTAACGTACTTATATCGAGTTTTACTTAAATTGAAAATTATTAGATCGAGAATTTTCTCATCTTTTATCACCCGTATGACCTCAGTCTATATTTTTCAAAAACATTTTAGGTACGTATCCTCATAATTCATTAAAACAAAATGCTTCTCATTTGTAATTTCCATGACTCGTAACTTTTTCGCGTTTTTTAATTTTTCGATCTGTTGCATGCTTCCGGTACTAACGACTACTTTATTCGTTCAGTGCGTGACTTGTAATTAAAATTAACTTTACTTTCTTTTTGGTATTTTTCGAATATGCTATGTAAAAATGAAAAAGACCGAACTAAGAGGCTGTAGAACAAGACGTTGGTTTTGTTCTTTTGTTAGTTCTTTGTTTTCTTCAAGGAAAGACGCACGATCAAACAGGCAGCCTCGTGTTCCATCTATACGTCCTATACTGTCTCTATTGTTTAATGATCTTACATATATACACTTTTTTATTGCCATTTGATTGTACATAATTCGTTGGTATTTTGTACTCGTTATAAATAATCTGATACATTAATTTAGATATTCAAGATTAACATAAATCGCAGTTTAATGATAAATATTAAGAAATAATGAAAGAGATGTACATGTTCTGTACAAGTTCTGCAATATATGCAAATTAATCTTTTTAATACAATTAATGAAAAAATTTCGACCGTTTGTAACTCTTTTAGATATTTATAATTTTTTTTTTTTTTAATTATATTAGTAACAAATGGATAAAAGAAAAACGTATTTTTAACATTAAGAATAATACCATCATTAAGAGGAGGAAAAAAATATCTTTTACCATACATTTGCATAACGATCTTTTTTCATTTTATCATGACTCGGTTTCAGCTGTTTCTGTTCTTTTTTATATTCCTATATTTTCCATATTTTTTATATTGTCAAAATAATGTTGTTCCATCATGTCTTTTATTCATGAATATATTTTGCAATATACGAATTATCAATAAAACTGATACTGTTGTATTTTAGGAAATCCCTATTTTACAATCACTGTTTCAGATTATTAGAATGAAGTCTTTCTTGACAAATGGATAAGCAAAGGTTTGGAAAGAATGCGGTTAGCACGCTCACACGATTTTATCACTCATTTGAAGATTTATCCAATTCAAAGTTTATCAGATGAAAATTAATAATCTTTAAGATCTTGGAGATGAGGTTCGAACTGTTGTTGACAGCATTATACTAGTTATGTTATAAACAGTTTTTCAAACTTCAAGAGAACGTTGAAAATAGTGTTTCGAAATGCAAAATTCGAAAATTCGGAAAGTCATCTCGAATTATATAAAAAATTTGTTAATAAAATATAACTTTTTCTAGCAATTTCATTTTATTTCATCAAAATGGATCGAAATATTATGCACACTTTATGCTAAGAAGCAAAATAAAATTTGATTTAATATTTTTTATGCAAATGTTAGTTTGCAACAAAATTTCTTTTCTAGTGTCATTGAGTACCGTTAAGATGTATTTTGTAGATTACCATGGTGTTAAATTATTTTATTTTCAAATATATATCCCCGAACATCATACACATACAAGTACCTATATAATATATAAATATCTAGAAATAATACATATGGTTGGGATATTCCGAGAGTACATCAGCAAAGCAATCGCGTGATCGTGGGTTTTCCTTTGGAAAGGTTAATACATCATTTTTCGAGCTCAGCTTGACGATTCTCTTTCGTCTTCAGTAAGGTAATTGAATCGGGAATTGGAGTTGGAGAAGAAATCAGCATCACAGTTATAACGATAAGTCATTTCTTTATTTCTTAAATAAATGATTCTAAGAGCTGCGATATTTTTGAATTACAATTTATTTATCTAGTATAACTGTAGATATGAATTATGTACACCTAAATTTTACGAATTTTATATCGCAAATCGCAATTCCTTCAAAAAATAACATATAATTCTAACGAAAACAAAAAAAAAAGAAACATTAAAGCTAACTATAATTTATATAATATATATTATAATAAACTATAATTTATTATATTTCATATTTAATTATATATTAAAATACGATACGTTTTATAATTGTCGTCACTGACTCTAGTCTAAAAAATTTAAGTAAAACGAATATATATCGTAGGTGCAGATCAATCTTTTTAATCTATTCTTTTAAAAATTTCTTAGCAGTAGTTTTCGTTTTTTTAATTTCTTTCTATTATTATAGGAGCGATTGTTGTTCTCGTATCACCCTATATAAGCTTGCGAATATCCCACCTCGGTTGTATTTCATTCCTGCATAGGCATCTGTGAGACCGCAAACCTCTGCAAGTGAAGAGACACCCGAAAAGCAACCTGTAAAGAATAACAATGTATCACGATATGTTAGTGAAATAGGATGTGAGTTGTGTTTTGTACTTTTCCTTTCGTATTTCGTAAATATTATGTATTTAATAACGGTGACATCATCATTAAGCATTTTTCTATATTATCATGTAACAAGTAGAATATTTTTATTGTATGACAATTGTATGACAAATTTAATGGTGATCTATTCTAATTATGTTATTTACTTTAATATTTCTTATAATATTTTGTTTTTCACTCTATTTCTATAATTTACATCCTTCTTATTTCATAATATTGAATTTATTTCACATATTATTATTAATTCGAAGATCTCATCTTTCCTTCATTCTTTTTTTACTCTTATTTCCATGTTACTACTTTCCAATAGTTATTTACAAAATATAAAACTGATTCGTATTTCTGAGGGAGCTTTCTTATAATATAATAATATTTTCTTCCATTACAACGCGATCACGCTCTAAAAGTAGGACTATGTTTTTAAATAGTGACTTTCAATAGTGTACTCTAAATAGTGTACTGTCCACTAATAAAAAATATTCTCGAGAGCAATTGGAAAGTAAATGTTTAAATTTTATATAGCTAATTTAACACAGTAGTCACTAATCTTAATAATCGATTTCAGCCAATTGGTATATACTTTTAATTCTTCCGTTAGACGTTTTTATTAAACGTTTTTGAGCTGTAGCGTCAGTGATGTTCCAGTATACATTAGTATAGGCTTTTGATGGCATGTGTTGAAGTGAATGTTATGTTATTTTTTAAACATAGGGATAAGTAAACAGATGACATACTTTTCTGTACGAATCATATGTTTAATTCTAAATAAGTGGTAGGGCTAGATGTAACATAAGAGTAGAAATTCCAGTTTTCAGGTATTTGTAAAATATTAGAATTTTTTAATATGTTTGTTTTTCCGATATTTTGCTGATACCATAAATTGTGACATACAATGCCTCATAAAAGTATTCGAATGCTCGCTATTGAAACTGTAAAAATATACATGTTAGATCTAAGTTTTAAAAGTGATGTTGCAACTACTACAAGGCACAACTATTGAGATTATGTATACGAAATTTAAAATGAATCGAATAATACTTATAGATGTTATGAAACATTTATTACAAAGATGTATTGAAACAGGGTTATAAAAGTATTCGAATGCCAGAAGACCTACCGGTCAAACAATGTTTATATAGAGAAACTGTAAACATTTAGTAGATTCAATTGATGTAGTAACATCGTGTAGTAAGTTTCGTGCTTCTTTGTAAATAACATTAGTTTATGTAGTTACAATGAATTAAAAAAAGACGCAGATATACGAGAGAGAATTAATATTAAAATTACATAAAAAAGAGAAATCATATAGGCAGATTGCAGAATTAATAGGGAGATATGTATCTATAATATATTATATCATTAGAAAATCAAAAATTGAAGAAACAGTTAAGAACAAGCACCGTACATATCGTTCAAAGAAACTAACTTGTAGAGAAAAGAAAATTATAATACGAAAAATAAAAAAAGATCCAAATATTTCGGATCTCGGATTTTATAAATCTTTGGATTTTATAAATCTCATTCAAATGGTTTCGTCAAAGTTTAAAAAAGATGTTTATCCTGAATTATATCGTAAGATTTTACGCAACAATGATTTTCATGGTAGAATTCCAAGAAAGAAATCATTTATTAATAAGATAAATCGAACCAAGCGTTTGAAATTTGCATAAGAATACATAAATAAAGATGATACTTTCTGGGATAAAATTATTTTTTATGATGAAAGCAAATATAATATATTTGGATTGGATGGATCTCGATTTGTTTGGAGACAATCCAATTCAGAAATAAATGTAGAAAATTTACGTCCGTAAAATACGGTGGCGGATGTTGTGGGGATGTATGGCTGCAAACAATATTGGAAATATTTTCTTTATAGATGATATTTTTAGATAAATATAAATATTTAAATATTCTAAAAAATAATTTAAAAGAAAGTACTACGAAATTAGATTTATTGGAAAATTTTTATTTCCAGAAAGACAATGATTCCAAGCATATGGCCATAATTTGTAAAAGAATGGTTATTGTATAATACACCACATGTATTACACTAATACATCCCCACAAAGTTTGGATATTAATCCCATCGAAAATTTGTGGACGGAAATTAGCAAAAGATTAAAAAATTTTGAAATAACTTCGAAAGATGTATTAAAATAAAATATTATGAAACTATGGAATTCTATTGAATCTACAACAACTGAAAAGTTAGTGCACAGCATGCAACATTGTTTCAAAGCCATAATTGAAGTCAAAGGAAGTCCAACTAAATATTAAATAAAACAAAGTAAATATAATTCTAAAAAAATATAATGAATAGCGTTCGAATACTTTTGTGACCCTGTTCCAATATATCTTTGTAATAAATGTTTCATAACTTCTATAAATATTATTCGATTCGCTTTAAATTTCATGTACATAATTTCGAGTTCTTATTATTAGTTTGAGCCTTATTATTAGTAGTTGCAACATTATTTTCGGAACTTAAGTTTACGCATATTTTTATTATCTACAATTTTAATAGCCAGTGTTCGAATACTTTCGTAAAGCACTATATGTCCGTATCGATTAGTTTAAAAGTTTTTGGATTTGTTTTTATTTACTAAATCTATTTTTATTAAATCTAAAAAAATTTTGGATACTTAGTATTAACTAACAAGTTGCACAATCACGTTTTTCTAAATATGTTATCATTTATATTATATCTAGTAACGCAAAAGTACTGAAGTAAAATATTGTAATCATGAAATAAATGTTCTAGTTTTGTTTGATGTTTTCTAATCATCGAGTGCGAAGAGTTTGTTATAAATTCATCGATTAGATTGAAAATTTGTTGGGGTATTCGAGTAAATGTACATATTTAAATGTGATTAGTGGATTCTTTCGATTTATTAATGATCTACAGGCTATTAATATTTTAGGAGATGTATATAACAGCTTTTTATTTTTAGATTTTACTTTTATTAATATTAAAAAAGATAAAAAAATTCCATGTTTGGATTTGAAAAATATGGATGTTTTGATTTTATGTTATAATCCGAAGATACTATGCTAATCTTTTTCATTATACAGTTCGCGCGATATATATTTCTTTTGACACATCCCTATGTTGCATTTATTGTTAGAGAATGATCTATTCGGCAAGATGTTGAAATTCTTCGTATACATTTATGCAAGTTTTAAGTCCGCGCATCGCGTAATCAATGCTCGCGTGAATATACGCCCTGATTTAATTTTTTTATTCATTTATATATTACAATATAAATATTTTATTTAGGATATACATATTGCTTAATAGTACTGGTTCGATTACAATCTGTCGGGCTATAACATTCCTCCTTCGATGGAAAAAGAAACAAATAGGTACAATTATAAGTGTACAATTATAGGTATAATACAGTAGGTACAGAGAAAGTTTTTCTTCACAAAATTCTTCTTTATAATATTGTTTCTGATTTTCTAGATAATGTAGTGGTTGTTCTTTTATTCATGTTCTTTACAATTATATATATAGTTAATTATATGATAGTTATTCTAATAATGGTAAAATATTTTACTCATTGTCATAAGATACATGAATTGTTTCTTTATAAAAAAGTTTTGGTCATTTTCTTATAAATTATTGCCTATTTTTTCTAATGTAGCTTTTATTATGTTGCACATTGCTCTCTGGTAGGTTGTAGATATTCAATGATTTATTTCTGCCTTTCAGTCGATGATCTATTTTTATTACCAGTTTTTATGTCGCTATATAGCCGTCTAACCTTTTCAAACTACATATCCGGGTAGTGGTTGAATTCTTTTTTAGCCGAGTTCCGTGCGATTCGGATTGCTTCGATAGATCAGAATCCTGTAATGATATTTATTTGTATGATTTTTGTCTATGCTTCGATAAACGGTTTCAGTTTGTTTACATGTAAGCAAAATATTTTGTTCCCCTTTTTAACCGAATAGTTTATGCTTGAATTTTTCTCGATTAGTATGTATGATCCAGTCCATGTATAGGCGACTCGAGTTTCTCTGATCATTCCTACAGGAGTATATCAGTACTTTACCGTCTATATTAAATATGATTTCTTTTGCTGTTTTCTAGTAGTAACTTTCTTATTTTTTCTTCTTTAATATCTTTTTCGCAAATTGATTTGTTGCCCTTAATTTTTCTTTTAATTCTTGCGTGTAATCATTGTAATCAAAAGTAGGATTAGGCGGGTTTGTCAACGCGGTCGGTATATATGTTTGCTATCCGTAGACTAAATCAAAGAATCTATATCTCGTAGCTGTATGTAGTGTTGTATTATACATAAATATGGCGAATTCAATATCTAGTATCCATTCGCCTTAGTTCTGGCATCTTAGAGTACGATGTCATCGTTTTAATGTTTCGTTATTTTCAATAATACCAGGCAGTAATCTGAAATTTATTAATTTTGAGTAATTTACAAGTATTTTGAAATACATCATTTAGAAAATTCGTGTCTTCGTTCGCTAGAATTTTCTTCTCTAGCTCGTAATCGAATATAATTTTTGTTACAAATTTTTTATTTATTATATTTGTTTCTTGTCTTGCGATAGGTATGGTATTGCTTCATTACTATTGAAGATGCTAATCAAACGTGCATAATATTTTGGTTTCAGATGATTTCTATGCGGCTTAATTAGCTATGGCTTTTATTACAATTTCGTTGTAGAATTTTAAAGTTATTTTGTCATGCGGATGAAAATAGGGATCACCGAACTGTAAAATGTTAAATCACAATTCCTTTTTTATCTATTATTTATTAGCTAATTCGTAATCACAAGAAACTAAATGTTTGTGGAAAAAATCAATCCCTAAGATTCCCTCGTGGTCGATCGTAATATCGTCTTTCACAATATAAAATATGTTTTATTTTATATTCGTCTATTTTAATCATAATGTAAGTTTTTCCGATGACATGTACTTTGTGAATGCAATTCTTTTCTTCATATACCGAAGTATCGACTTCTTACTTTAGCTTTATTCTTGAAATGGTTAATCCAGAATTATATACAATTTTTATCTTTTGTTTTGGGCATTTGTTTCAACAGCAATTCTTTTTTCGTTTGTTTGTGCTGCGTATTCTTGATGTTGATAACATGATATTAAAGCATAGGACCCGAAAGTTTTCTTTGCGCCTTTGGCTGGTCACCATTATTATTGCTATTAGTAGAGTCGGCTTTATTTTCTTTTACTCATGAGTTTTTCAATTACAAGTATTTTTTTTCGTGCAATTTTCTTCGGTTGTTATTAATTGAATTTGTTCTCGGCTTTCAGTTCAGACTCCAGCGTTCTTCACGCCTGTGTTCTAATTTTTTGCAATATCTGTTTATTGTGTTTACCCGAGATGTTTTCTCTGGTTTAACAAGTGCAGCTACTCCTACTTTTACGTCCGTTATTTCAAATTTTTCTATATTCGGCATTGTTTTTATATTTACTCGAGAAGCTATGCGTTCAAGTTGCAATTGTTCCCATGAGTTTCTCTTTCGCGCTCGCACCATTTATCACTTCTTGAAGCATCGTGCATTTTTAAGCACGTATTTTTTATTCATCTTCAATGCGTAATTCAAATTGGAAATTTATCAAAGCCTGCTTCTGGGTTTTTTGTTGAATTGTTCGTTTAGCTTGAGGGGAGTATTCATCTCCCTTCACCATAAAATCATCGAATCATATAATTTTATGGTTAGTAGGTCAATGCACAGTCCAAAAGCAAGCGTAGTTTCGTTTGTTTCTACTTTTAACAAATCGACGTTGATTCCTGGACGTTGCTGTTCTTATTCTAGTTTCAGCTACTTGACCGTGACTCTTATATTGCTGGTATTATTAGTGCATGTTGACTCTCTCGTCGTTACCTCCACTTATGTCTGTTAGCTTCAAATTATCGACTGACATATCTGTAGGATATTTTTTGTAATCCTACCTGGAAGATACAGACTAGTGTAACTCGAATAACTTATTCTTATGATTAACAAAAATTGTATTAGTTAATATATTGTATTGATGCACCACTTTCCTTTTTACTCTTTACTCTTATATTAATCTACTCAAGACCGCCTTCTCTCTTTGCTCGGTCTACTCAAAACCACCTTCTTTCTAGTCTTTGCTTAATCTACTCAAGATTGACTTCCGTTGTCTTTTTATCTCCCGTCTTCTCCTTTCTTATCTCCACTAATATCCGTGTATACGCATTCTCGGAAATCGCCCTTTGTCCTATTTGTTGCTTATCTCACTCACGCCGCACTTCCATCCAATTCTCACTTCCAATATCTCAGCTCCCTATCTTCCTTCCATAAATACATGCAAAAAATCATATTCTCCTTCGACTATCAATTGACTCATCTCTCTTTCTCTCTCTCACACACACATACGCGCGCGCGCCTACTAACGCTAGAACCTTTCATCTCACATATCTATTTTTTATTCTATTAGCATTACATATAGGTGCAAGTGAAAAAGATTTCGCGAAGAGATCGAAATTATTCATATATTATTTGCAACTTCCGAGTTCGCGCGTTGTTGTGTCAGCGCTTCGCGTAGTCAACGGTTATGCGAATATGCATTCTGGTTTGACTTTATTCATTGAGATATACATTTTAATTAGGACTTATTTAACTTACTCAATAGTAGTAGTTCGATTATAACCTATCGGGCTATAACAACGTATATCATTTACATAAACAGCCATGTAAGATGTCTAATGGAACGATTGTAAATCTTCGAAACTTTCGCTCTAATTTCGAAAATTCGCTCCAATTAGTTTCGTGAATCTTGTTTGGTAGTTTGTAAGATTTACATTAATCGATTTATTATTCTTATAATAAAATAAATAATACATACCCTGTTTGCGTGTGTCGAAATCTCTTAATGTATCACCAATCCTAATGTTATTATTCTTGAACAGAATCTAAAAGTCGATATCGTTCTTTCGGACAACAATGGTTATCCTGAAATTTGGGAATGATGGAATTGGATCCATTTCGATAATAAATGAATAATCCATCAAATTTAAACGTTGTTGAAACTTTGTGTCACATTCAATTTGTTTGCTCAGTCTTTATTTAAAAAACGAAGTCGGATTTTCCTCTCCTGCTTTTTCTTAAGAAGTTCAGAATGGCTTATTTGTCATACCTGCATCTGTTTAACACATTTGCTACGTCTCTAAAAACGAATACCTTCGCTAGGTGCAGTTTATAAGATTCATTTGATATAGTTGATGATGCCAAACGGCGCCACACGTAACTTAGTAAAGTAAATAATTTCGCCAGTTGGTATTATCCTTAGCGAATGTATTAAGATCATATATCTGATTGTAAAACTCGTCAAAAATATTCTTCATTATTACGAAATAAATAAAGCCTCTTAACTAGGATTGTCTGAGAGTAGTTTTAATAGCAATTAACATAAATATGAATATTTTTAATAAGAACGGCAAATCTCGATTTTGTAATGATTTTTACAACGTAAATGAAATTAGAAGTTAAGAAAAGCGGATATTAGATTTATAAATAAATAATAAGTTAATAAGAGGAAAAATTCCTCTTATTAGCTTATTATTTTAAATCATCATATTATAGAATCTGGACCATTCGAATCGTTCAATGGCTCGATTAAAATAGGACAGGATATCCTAGCAGTGAACTTCTCATTCGAGAGTATTAACATCTCTTCGAGGTGTAACTTCATTTTTGCACTTTATGTTAAAAATATTAATTGTGTTAATAATGCAGCTTACGGTTTTTACAACATCTAGTGCAGAGGTGCTTGACATATTATCTTCCTTTCGCGCTTTCATTTGATGGCCCATAGTGGTTATTTCTATTATTTTCAAATGTACGATTGTTAAGATATTCATATTATCTGCTGGTATATTTTGCAGTAAAATAAATAATTAAAAGAAATACAAAAGATGGTGAGAATGATGTTGCTAATTGATCATTAAATGTATTTGTAATAATCAAGAGAAAATGCATAGTATTATGAGTCTAAGAATCATAGACTATTACTAATAAAATAACTTCCATAAAGAAGTAACTTTCTAATTTAAAAATGAAATCATGTAAATGTTGTAGAAGCATTTACAATTAGTTTCTCATCCATATCCATGAATTTAATCATTGCTAATTTAGAATAGACATACCACGTACCATAGTAATAATATCTTCCATTTGTCATTTGAAAACATTTCCAGTTTAATTATCGGAGTAAAATTCAACGCACTGGATAAAACCAACTCCCGATTTCGATAAATTTACAGTTTCTGTTCTTTTGAATCTATTGGCCAAAGAGACCACTTTCCATGCATCAGTCTTGTACAGATATATTAATTTAAAGCATAAATCATAAAAGGCGTGTATTTCATCAAATAGATGCTACTTTTATATTATTCGTCCATATTTATATATTGTTACGCCTACACTAGCGCAACTACTCGTTACATAAACGCGACCATTTAACGAACAGTACTTTATTAACAATATCATAACAATTATGTACAAATCTAAAGAGATTTCGATTCAATAATAATAGATGCCCCCGTTCTACACGTTTTCATAGATCGAGCTCCTTTCGAAGTATTTACGATACATCCCGTTGTATTTATCCGTTACGGCCTATTCGATCTTATTAGATCGGCGTTTACATCGAACACCTTTAGGCTGACTCGTAACAATATATATCGAATACTTTTGCCTCTAATCGTATGTACATAGGTCATATCTTAAGATTGCTTAAAATATCAACAAACTTAACATTTGAATATGTTTTGTTTCAAATTTTCCAAAAGAATGACATAAATATGTTGTTAGGTTAGTACTGAATAATAAGAAAATATTTAATTGCATATACAATTAAATAAAAATTCCCTTTTCTAGGAGACAATCCCAAGTTTATTTTTTTCTTAAATATCTTAATCAAATTTTTGACTTTTCAATATTTAATCACACGAACACAACGAGCATAAAAACATTCTTCTTAAGAAAAATAAAATCCATGTTGATCAATTGCTTCGCAGTACTTTTTTATTTTAACGATACTGATACTGATGATTGAACCAGGAGAAAGATATGGTAGAATTTATATTGAATATATACCAATATAAAATAAATTGAATCATATTTAAATTCAGTCGTGTAAAAAAGATTGTATTCTTCGAAATATAAAATTTTCCAAAAAAGTCATCCCGATTGTCTTACATTTTTATTTAGATCCAAAATTTAAATGAATTACTTAATTTAAAGAAAAAAATATCCAAATTATTAACTTTAACATGGCAGAGAATCTCCATGTGAATACATTAAAAAATTTGGATATAATATTCCTAATAGATATTAATCACCAACTGAATTAACGTACTCCAGATATGTATTTTCTCTATGAAATTTTAGCGTATCTTCATTAATTTTAATGTGATAAAATGAATACTTTTGCGTCTTTCTTTTTTTTTAATGATTATAGCATGATTTTGAACACCATTTTTAACACGACTGGATTTTTTTGATAAACATGGAAAACTAAGAATTCCATTGGTTTCTAGGAAAATTATCTTTGACCAGAATAAATATATGAAACGTCCTGTAGTCTAATCAAAAATGGTCAATTTTTGAAACCTTTATCAGGAATTGACTTTAAGGAACGTGAATTTGAAGACGAGCGATTGGTTAAGGAGATAGATTGATAGGATGAAATAAAAAATTTGATAAATATAAACTGGGAAAAAATGAGGTAGTAAACAGAGAGTATTAAACTAAAGATTCCAAATTTTTTACCTTCTCCATAAGTTGCATTAGATTTTATCTCTACTATAAGTACAAGATTAACTTTTCGTCTCAATGAGTTAGTTGGACAACATTTAAGAATTATGAGGAAATACAAATCGTTTAACTGATTGTATATTCACAAAGTTTTACAAAATGCGGAACACAAATTTATTAACCAATTATTGGTTTTAACTGATAAACACAAAATATGAAACATACGAGATATAAGTGAGGTTTGTCTTCACACGTGTTACAAAACGTTACGATTTTTCTGGTACTATTTCTTGCTATTATTCGAATGAATGAGTTTATATTTGTATTGTAACCTGTAAATATAGTACGTAATAACATACATTGTAAATATAAACGTAGCAATGTATACCGCCTTATCGACATCTAAATCTTTTGTTTCTAATAATCATGCTTAATCTTGTTTATTTACCAATCCAACATAAAAATTGGTTTTTCAATAATGTTTTTAAATAATTGTTAAAATTATAATAGATAGTACTTAATTTATGTGTACTTAATTATGTAGTACTAAATTTAGTCTCGAAATTTAGTATAGATTTGCCTTCGATTTGTTTCCGTAGATGGAAAATTGTTAACAATGTAGGTATGTAAAAATCATTTAATTTCGACGTAATGTCGCTAATTTGTGATCATGTCGAAAGCCGTAAGTCCGATAAAATGTACCAAATTAAGCGCTTTGTCTTCTATTATCTTGAAAATTGTCGCGTCTTCAAAACGTTATAACCATCTTTCCCAATTTGTAACAGCCGAATTAAATCTGTATTTCGATGCTGAACACTGCCTCTAGCATTATTTATGCTGTACTTAGTATTTTTAGCTGCATTGTACGAAATCTGTCTGTTTTACGACAAAGAACATTCTTTGTCTCATATTCACTATAAATGCACTCTGTATGTATATATAACATATTTTGAACTTGAAATTTATTTTAGCATTTTTATCCCATCTTCATTGCCAATTTGATATATAAGGTCAAATAAAGATAAAAACAGGTCGTGAAAGTATTCGTTATTTTCTGTATTTTCTCTGTGATATCTTGTATTTTACTATACAGGACCAATAAAACCAATATGTCCAGTAGCTAATGCGAAACTGCATGAATGACTAAAAGAAACAACGGATATCTTATCGCTCATATTGTTTATTTATTATTGGATGTAGCATTTTAGCATTGACTCTTAAGTCAACCCATAAAACAGTAAAGATTGCTAATATTTCAGCATTGGCTGATCCAAAATTGATAAAACCATTTCCCACGTGTTTAGTCATTGATTCAGATACCGTCTTGAGCGTGTCTTCGTTCAGACAAGGCAATCCATTAATCAGTGTCAGTAATATCTTCAGGCCAGATTACTTAATGGGCTGTTCGCTGAGAACATTGTGTGTTCCATTAGCTCACGAATTTCTTTTTTTGTGTAGTTTCTGCTCGATGCTAACTGACCTGGTTTAGGTAACACCAAATGAATTGAACCATTTAGCTTCAGTTGCTATGGTTACACAGTTTTTGCTGGTTTTAGCAATAATTGTATTTACGAATGCTCGATGTAGTAGAGAACAAGTAGTACGCTATGCCTCTTTTTCTCGAATATACTGCTTATCCTTGAATTGGACATAAGAAAGAGCAATTCATTATTCTTGGCGAGCGGAAGTTCATTGCTACACATTGTCGTTCTTCTCAATGTCAGATCTACCAAAATATACAATATTTGATTACATGAACGACTTCTCTGGCCATATTCTTCTCATTGATGAGTATCAATATGAATTCCTCTTGATTGAGTGAGGTGACAATGCGTTTTTGAGTATCTGTTTTTCAGTTGACAATGGCGCAATAGGATAGCAAGACTGGTTTGAAAATGCTAAAAAGCATCGGTTTACTTCTTGTTCTAAGTGGGTTTTTTCTGGGCAAAGGTTAACAGTGCCATCTTTATTTATATCAAAACTGTTATTGTCTGATTCGACTACCTGGTTTGATGAACTATTATCTTCTGATAATGGCAATCGTAATACTCGATAATGTGGACTTTTGGATGCTAAAGATATTTCACTATTATAAAAATAGTATCTTTATCTCTTTTCCTCTCAACATTTTTAGTTTTACAGGCAGCAAATATCGTTGAAAATAATTAATAAATTATTCAACTTTGTAAAACACAACTTTGTATAAGACTTCTACGAAACAAACGAAAATTCTCTATTCTGAAATGATGTATTTACTCTTGAATAATTTTGACCAACTGATCGGTTCTTGGTGGTTGCCTTTTTACCTTTCCCAATCTTACTATCTTTTGTTTATACCTTCTATACTTGTACATTCACTTGAACCCACTCTATGGTCCAGAAAATAAAATTAATACCGCGTCAAGCGTATTTCTTTACAATTTTTTTTTTTCTATCGCATCTAGTAACTATTTTTTGGTTGTTAATATTGTTCCAGTGATATTTCAATTTATTATAACTTATTAGCTAAAATATAGCTGGTATAATAGCGGTCTTTAAATATATAATGTCTCTCCTCACCAAAAGATTTATTCTATTGAAATTTTGTTGTATAAGTATAATAGAATTCTGGTTGATATCGAAAAGTCAGGTTCTATCAGTTTTTGTGTTGTTAAAATTATTATAATAAGACAGTATTCCACAAATATTACCCGGATTGAAATCTACCAACGCGTAAATCTTAATACCTCATTTGATTGTTTTTTTTCGGATTATAATAACGGTAATAAACGAAACTTGACCTTTAAAGTTTACAACATACTTATCTAAACAAATTTGTTCAGGCAATATAAAGTAATTCAAAAATTATGAATTTACGTAATCAAGATTACCACTTATAAATTACAATTGTGTTGCTGGGTTATTACTTTTTATTCAAAATGTTATTACATGTAACATCCAAAAAAAAATTGAGTAAATCTATCTCTTGTAAACATGTTGGGATAAAATGAAATGTAATTAGTTTTATTTGTTGACCAATATTGTTGTATATTGATCAACGCCATTTTATGATAACTGTAAAAAATGTCCCAAATTCTTCCTTGATCACATTATGCCATATTAAATTTGATGATCTTTTCCTCTAACTTTTTTGCAGCATAATCGTTTGTTTCAATTCTTATTTCATTTATTAAATCTTCGATAAAAAATATCTATAAATATTCTTTAACATTTGAAGATACTTGTGGACATGCAGATTTTTCGCTGAGCATGAATCTTACTCTCGATGATATTTCTCCAGATTCTTTAGAGAATTTTATCAGAATTTTGTGCGACATCATTGCCACTGATTCAGATTCACTGTTCATTATTCTAATTTTTCTATTTCTTACACCTAATATTATGTCACTATCTCCATTATTGCTTTCATTTCCTTTGTTATTAAATTTTTTAGGAATATAATTCGCTTTGTCTTGTAACAGGATAAAATTAAACCCATCTTCGTTTGAACTGATTAACACTTCTAAAATCTATTTTTGTAAGGTCACAGTAATATTTCTACCACAATTATCGAATCGGAGACGTTGTTAGAACAATAGTCGTGGAGGAACTTGAAATAAAACATCTTATCTCCATTTGAATCATATCATTTTATATTTCCTGAAAAATACATAAAGAGCTAAGGAATCTATTCATGAACCGGTCCCGCTCTTAGCTCTTAGAAGTTCAACAAAATTTAGCATAAAAATTGCCAATAAATTCATTATACGTTAAAAAAAAAGTACAAACGGAGACTCCTATATCTAAATCAAAACGCAACTTTTGAAATACTATTGAAGCAATTGATACATACTTGATACTAGTTATGATCTACTCATTCGAAATAGTTAGAGAGAAGAAATTTTAATCGGTATTTACATAAAAATTTTATACATAAAATTTTAAGTAATTAAAAATAGTAAATACTAGTAATTGTATTCTTGAATTCATCATTATTAGTTTCCAATTTGAAATTTATGACGAAAATACGTAATATTATTTACATTAATTTGATTAATTAATTGTATAATTTTTATTTTGTATTTTTTAATTGTATAATTTTAGGTAAACTTTACAATAGGAAATAGAATGAAAATTTTTTATAAATAATTGAGATTAATAACAGAGATTTTTGTTGATAGTATTAGAGTAAAAAGGCTTTTTTGTTTAATTCAAATTTTATATACGAAAATATGTTGTTTTACTGATTACATTATTTTTAGTGATGCTTATTTGTCTTTCGCAATTAGAATTTTTCGATTTTTGTTGAAGTCTTTCTAAAGATGAACGACTTAATGAACTCTATGAATGTGCAAAGGCACACGAAAGTCGGACGATGATATATTCATGAATGAAATGGACACAGATCATGTAGTATAATAAATATTTTGAAAATGATGTACAGTAGCTCACGAAAATATTCCGACGGTCGCTATTAAAATTTTAAATAATAAAGATATGCGCATTAGATTCAAGTTTAGAAAGTAATATTGAACCTATTATAAGACACAATTATCAAGACTATATATATATGAAATTTGAAGTAAATTGAACAACATTTGCAGAAGTTATAAAACATTCATTGCAAAGAGGTATTGAAGTAGGGTTATAAAAGTATTCGAACTTCTAGAGGTCAAACAAGGTTTTGTACAGAAACTATAAACATTGGTAGATTTAATTGATATAGTGACATCCTCATAGTGAGTTTCGTCCTCCTTGGTGAATAACATTAGTTTGTATAATGACGATGAGTTCAAAAAAATCCAAAATGCAGATATGCGAGAGAGAGAGAGAGAGAGAGAGAGAGAGAGAGAGAGAGAGAGAGAGAGAGAGAGAGAGAGAGAGAGTTAATATTAAAATTGCATAAAGATAGAAAATCATAAGCAAATTGCTGAATTAGTAAAAAAATGTGGATCTACAATATGTTATATTATTAAAAAATCAGAAACCGAAGAAACAATTACGAACAAACACCGTAAAGGTCAAGCAAAAAAGTGAACTTATAGAGAAGCGAAAATTCTTTTGCACGAAATAAAAAAAATTCAAATACTTCAGCTCTAAAACTTTAAAACTGCTTCCTAAAAACTGTAAAAAACTCTAAGAAGAATATTCATCCCGAATTATATGGTAGGGTTTTACGCAATAATGATTTTCATTGAAGAATTCCAAAAAAGAAACTATTCATTAAAAAATTTAAGTCAAGCCAATCGTTTAAAATTTGCAAAAGAATATAGAAATAAAGATAATGCTATTTAGGATAAAGTTATTTTTTCAGACAAAAGAAAATTTAATATATCTAATTCTGACAAACGTCGTTATGTTTGGAGAGAACCTAATTAAGAAATGAATATTAAAAATTTATGTCCAACTAAATAAATACGGCGGTGGTTCCGTGATGTTGTGGGGGTCTATGGTTGCAATTGGAAAACTTGTTTTTATCGATGATATTGTAGATAAATATTATATGAATGTATAAGTATTTTTAAAAACAATTTAAAAAAAAGTGCTACGAAATTAGGGCTGTTGACAAATTTTTATTTGCAGCAAGACAATGATTCCAAGCATACGGCTCAAATCATAATTTATAAAAGAATTGTATAATACATAGCATTACATACTCACAAAGTCCGGACATTAATGACAATTGATAAAAGATTAAAAATTATGATATAACTTCGAAATATGTACTAAAGCAAAAGATTTTAGAAATATGGGATTCTATCCGACCTATAACAACTTAAAAGCTAGTACATAATATGTAACATCGTCTCAAAGCCATAATTGAAGTCAAGGGAGTTCCAACTAAATATTTATATAAGATAAAATGTGTATAATTAATGCCTTTCAAATACCTCCGTGAGTCACATGTTCAATACATTTTTGCAACGAATGTTTCATAACTTCTACAAATTTTATTTTATTCACTTCAAATTTCATATACATAACTTCGATAGTTGTGTCTTATAATAGTTGCAACATTACTTTTAGAACTTAAGTCTGGCATACATATTTTTATTATTTATAGTTTTAATAGAGAGCATAATAGTGTTGAGAATTATTTGCTACCATTTAAACGTCAACGTGAAATGCCAATCGATGAGGAGTTTGATTTTAAGAGTTTTGAGGATGATGTCGACAATCCATTATTTGATTCATTATGATTGATGATACTATGTTACAGTTTTTTTTTATACTTACTGCAACTCAATATTTGCTTTTCTTTTCTTTTTTTGTTTTTTTTCTTTGTTTTTTTTTCATTAAAATTGAGATTTTTTATTTCGTTTAAATAGTTTTCTAGCAAACAAGATTATAATAAAGAATATTTATAATGTGTTCAATGAATTAAACCATGATCTTAGTCGACGAGTCGCGCACGTCATTTTTAATTCCGCAACAACTGCCTACTGTGACATGTACAACACGTCGTTGGCAGTTTTGAAACAAAAATATGTTGACATGCGTGCCACGTCTTTCTAACACAAGTGGTAAAGATTGTTTATCATCCCTGATTTTATAATGGTTCTTTCCATCAATGGGAACAGGCGTAATTCTTAACCAACTTTGATAAAGAAGGTCTCATTTTAAAGACGAAGGTTTAATTTGGAACATCGCTTTTTCGAATTTTTGAAAAAGCTTTATTTTCTTTAAAAAATATGCGTTAGAAATTGTATTTTTTAGAAATGGTATATTTTATTTATGCACAAATAAAATAAAAGTCTTTCGGAAAATTCGGAAAAGAGGGGTTCTAAATTGTTTTCGAGAAATAGCGACTGTCTGCTTGTTTACGTGCGTAAATAGCTGATGCTCAAATTTTGTGAACATTTCTAAACTTAAAGAAATGCGTTTCACCGAGAAGCTACAGTAATTTACTCGGTCATTTAATGAGCAAAAATAAAGAAATACATGTCCAACCGTTCATGTCAATGGATTTGAATTTCTAAGATATGGTTCAATTTTTATAAAATTCATAATGTAAGAATCGTATGTTCGGCTACATGAGGCTAAAATGACTCCGGCGGTTCTTTTTTATTGTATCGATGTAAATGAAAATAATGAATTTATTCTTTTTTTCAACATGGTTAAATTTTTATTATTACGAATTTATAGTAACAAATTACTGTATATAAGTGCGCCCAACTTGATCGAAATCCCACTATTTTCATCGCAGCAACGAGACCTACAATCATTTCTCCACTTCTCTGCTTTTAATTTTCCCGAACTTTCGAGTTACGAAACAGAATTCTCGAAAAAGATTTATGATTAAATAAGATTATGTTCTTATCGATAGTGTGATTATGCACTTGTGACTTTACAATAAAAGGCATTAATAACTCGTTAATTAACTTTTCGTCGATTAACTCTTTCGATATGACAGTTTTCGGTATGAAAATTATATGAAATTACAGAAAATAGTAACAACGTATTGTAAAGACTGCGATAGTAAGTCTTACTTTCGTTTGCACTATTTTGATGCAATCATCAGTAAATTTATTTTTTGTTAAATATTACGTTTCTTAGTTTTTAAATCTACCAAAGCGGTTAAACTGATTGCTGATATTAGAAATAATAATTTACGTATACGTATTATAAATATATTCATATAAATTTTCTTTATTCATAGTTCTATTATCCTATTTGTTAACGAAAACGAACATTATTAATAACAATTCTTAGTTGTTGCCTACGTTTCTTACTTTACACTATTATCTAGTCATTTTAGTTATTGACACGTTTTTATTTAATAAAATTCGACATATAATAATTAATTTATAAATTTTGTAACTTTTTGCCGTAATTGATTAATATGATTATAGAGAGAGAATAATTGATGGTTATTAGTAATCACATTGACTGTCAACATATTAAAGGCGAATTTATGATATACTAGGTGTTCAATATATGTAAAGCGTTATAAATTTTGATCTCGATAATATGATATTTTGGAGAAAAGTTATTCCGATAAAAGTTATCTGATTTCAAGGAAGAAAAATATTTCTATAGTTATAAATATTCCATAATAGTGGGTTTTACGTACTACTCCGACTTACATTGTTGTTGTTGTTGTTGTTGTTGTTATTATCTCTGCTTTTAATTTTTCCGAACTTTCGAGTTACGAAACAGGATTCTCGAAAAAGATTTCAAAATCTACTCTCAATAGTTCAACACTCTCAACACTACTCTCAACCTTTTCAAACTTACGATATCTTTAAACTCACACACGGTGTAGATATTTTTTATATCTTCTTATAAGGAATCTCCTTGGGAAAATTGATCACAAACCAAAAGCGGTAATGTACCAAGCGAGATGCAGTATCTTTGGGTAAAAAAAAGACAACGATACCGCAATGCCCGTAGGTACACTGTGACATCGTAAATCGTATCGTCACTGAACACGGATAGTGGAAGTCAATCATAACAAAGCAAAGCTTGTCTTGATGTTGTTCAATTTTTTAGAAATGAAACAAGGAGAAAAAGATGAGGAAATGATATGTTACAAAATTTTAGAGTAACCGGACTGAATTAGATAAAGTTTTGAAATTTTAACAATTTCACCTCAATTTCGAATATATCCATGTGTTATGCTATATTTTTGAAAATTTAGCTGTATTTTGGAAAATTAGTGAATATTTTTGTATAAAGTACAAATATTTACATAAATACAAGTAAAAAGCCTATATGAGTGTGAGTTGCATAGATATCGAATAGTTAAATGGTTATATACACTTCAAAAAACATAGCATCCACATCACAAGACAAAAAAAGTCGCTTAAAATTTAACCGTTAATAAACATATCCAATATAGTACACAGATAATACATAACAGAATCTCTCCACCAATCGCTACCATTGAGTCAAACAATAAATACCAATACAATCAACTAATATTTCAAAAAAGATTTCTCGGATAGCTAGGTAGTTACTCAGTCCAAAAGAAAAAAAGAAACAACAATGTTATCGGACAAACCAACCTCGCTAAAAATGATCCTGAAGAAAAACAAATGTGTACAATCCCGGTCCCGATTCGTTACCGTTAGTCAATAATACAGGTAATTATAATAACAGCACCTTTATTTACAATAAATTGGAGATTTTAGAAAATATAACAGCTGACAAGTCAATGGAAATAGAACTGAAATTTAGAAAACCGATCAAAATACACAACATTAGCAACATTCAAAAATTATATAAATACTAGCCAAAGTAGCAGTTAATTATATATACAAAATTGAAGGAAACAGCACAATTAGAATCCAGCATGAGTCCATAAGCGAAAAGTAAAACAAGAATTAGAACATTTAGGTGTAGAGTAAAACACATTCCAATTAAAAGAGGATAAACCATTCAGAGTATTAATCAGAAACCTATACCCAATGACAGATCCGAAGGAAATTGCAGAAGAATTAAAAACAATGGGACATGGAACATCAAAATTACCATATAATGCTAAACAGAGCCACAAAACAGCCTCTACCAATCTTCTTCGCCGAAACTTAATATCGAAACCCAACAATAAGGAAATTTACTCACTAGATAGACTCCTAAATATCAAATTAATAATAAAATTTCCCATGAATAAAAAAAGAAGTAGTACAATGCAAAAAATGCCAAAGATACGGATACATTCAAAAATATTGCACCAGAACTCCTAGATGCATGAAATATACCGAAGATCATCTTTCAACCGAACGTACAAAGAAAATTATAGACGGAAACATTAAATACGTAAATTGCGATGAAAAACAAAGCTGAGTAGCATATATCACTGTCTGGAAATATAAATCAAATAACATTTACCAACCTTATGACACGAGTGTTAAAACTCAACAATACGGAAGTGAAGGTTTATCCTGTACAAGCGTCATCAAGCAACGAACAAGGGATACAACAGAAGAAGAGAATGTCAACGAACAAATGGACAACTATATGCAACACAAGAACGAAGAGATTGCTATAATGATGAGAATGATGACAGAAATAAAAAATCTCATAAGCGAACAAACAAAACAAGTAAATCTACTGCTAACAATGCTTAACCACATTCTACAGAAAATATAAATGAACTGTTATAAAATAATAAATCCTGTAGAACATCAACGGGCTATCTCAACATATTCTGTAGGTCCAGGCATATCTACTAAATTTTGCTAAAATATTGATACTGTGTTAATCTCCGAAACACGCTTTACAGACTGTAGCTACTGCAAAACACCGGATTACATAATATACATCACAAATCACGTCAGTGGAAATGTCCACGCAGGGAGTGCAATTATTATTAAAAATACCATCGAGCGCTACAATCTTTAACCCTTTAAGGAGGAATATCTGCAAGCAACAAGTCTAATCATAGAGGACCGAAATGAACCACTAACTGTTTCAGCAGTTTAAAAACCATCACGCCATTAAATGTAAATTAGAGAGATACATTAATTTTATCAAAACGCTCGACAATAGATTTATTGCAGGCATTGACTACAACGCCAAACAAGGGAGCAAGGGTAACAAACCCTTAAGGAATCAGCTTAATGGATATTATTCTCAGATTGAATTTTCAAATCTTCGCAACTGAGGAACCCACTTATTGGTCTACACATGTTAATCGTAGACCGAACTTATTAGATTTCTTCGTTACAAAAGGAATAAATTGGGAGAGTTTCGCCATTCAGACATGCTTAAATCTCGAATTAGACCACACTGCAGTAGCAGGAATCGTCTCACATTAAAACATCACCTATAAGGAAAGACCACCTATGCTTCACAATGCCGCTACGAATTGGAACAAATTTAGAGAAATCCTTGAAAATGCGATTCAAATAAAAAGAGCATTGAAAAGAGAAAAGGAAATAGATAAAGCAGTCGATCGCTTCGCTTGCTGAATACAAACACCGGGATGGGAACCTACTCCTCCACCGAAAAACAGTAAAATATCTATATGCTATTTTAACGAAATAAAAGAAATAGTAACACAAAAGAACATTGCGAAGAAGATGGCAGCAAACAAAATACCCTCATGATAAAACAAGACGTAACCAAGCAACAAAAAGCTGAAAGATCTATTACAAAAAAGATGAAATGATACCTTCAAAGAATTTTTAGAAAATTTTTATTTAAATAAAGATACGGAATACTTGTTATAGGAATTTACAAAAAATTTAAAATAACCAGTAAAACTTTTTTCATTTCTCTTACAAAAGGTGAAACGTTTGTCACACATCTATCCAAAGTATTCCAACCGATAGCAAATCAAATAAGCGACTAAGAAAACGTTAGACTAACGGAGCGTGCAAAAGCACCATCACATCTAATCAAATATTTTTCCCTAGGCGAAATTCAACAATGAAATTCGCAAACACGTTAGCATAAAAAACACCCGGCATCGTTCTAATAACGGATAAAATCCTAAAAGAACACTTTGAAAAAGCAATCCTACTACTGACTGCGATCTACAATGCGATAAGTATAGGCTACTTCCTAATCTACTAGAAAATAGCATAGATCATATTAATCCTCAAGCCAGAGAAACCACCAGAGGAAGTAATCTTTTATAGACTAATAAATTTACTACCAATTACTTCCAAGTTGTTTGAAAAACTGCTTTTTCGTAAACTGAAACCCGTAATTAACGATCATAAGTTGATACCAAAGCATTAATTCGGCTTTCAATAACGACACACCACAACTAAGCAAATCCATAGACCGACCAATAAAGTTAGGAGGGATCTAAATGACAAAAAATAATGCTTCGCAACATTCCTGAACGTATTACATGCTTTCGACAAAGGCTTACTAATCAAGATCAAAGAACTTTTACCAACGTTGCTCTACTCCATATTCGAGAACAGATTTTTTCAAGTTAAAACAGAACAGACCGTGCTCTTTATCCGATTAAATGAATCCCACAGGGTAGCATTCTAGGGCCACTATTACATACTCTCTATACATCAGATTTTCCAACAACAAACATCTTCATTACTATCTTTGCCGACGACACGGCAATACTAGCCTCTGATCAGGATTCATACGAAGCTTCAAATAGACTACAACATCTTAATGAAATAGAATATTGATTCAAAACATGGAGGATCAAATCAACTCTACAAAATCCACCCACGTTATCTATACTACCAGAAAGCAAACATGTACCTTTGTAAAACTAAACAACGACATACTACCGGAGCAAGAAACAATTAAATATCTTCGAGTATACTTAGACTGAAAACTCCTATGGAAAATGCACATCAATAAAACATAGAGTAATTAAACGAGAAACATAAACTTTGTTCGGCAAAAAAATCGCAACTAACAATTTATAACAAATTGCTAATATACAAAACTATCCTCAAATTAATATAGACGTACGCCTGTCAATTATGGGGCACAACTTCGAATTCAAACATAAAATCAATTAAGAGATGGCAAAACAAAAAACTACGATCCTATCTTGGTATATCCCGAACAAGCAAATAAATAAAGAAACCTTACTTATGGTGAAAGAGGAAATCGCCAAATATAACAGATCATATCAACAACGACTGAAAATCATCCCAATAACTTGGCCACAAAACTTGGCCAAAAATTGGACATCACAGATAAACGAGAAAGATTGGGAAGACATCGCTTTCTACGTCTACCATAGATTTAATGAGAAATTAAATTTAGCTGTAGTGACACACTACTGAGTGTATTCACATTTGTATCAACGTAATCCTCACAATCAGTATTGAATGTCATTACATGACAGATAGCACCCACGCAGAATACAAAAAAATGTTTTACGATTGCCATCTAATCATTTGTCTCATTGAGGAATTTCCATCAAAGATTTTCTTACTATTACAAAGTTATCTATAATTAATTATATACAGCAGTCCAAAATGAAAGGATTTTTGTTTCAATTTCAACTCTCACCATTCTTCTCGGGAATGTATAATACATATTGACAAAATGGAAATTTCGTACATACGGCATAAAAGATGATTAAAAAAATATGGCTTTTCCCTATACCATATTTCTCGAAACGCAACCAGTTATTTTGCGTTTATGTCGTATTGCATGTACATTCGAGCGACTGATAACAATTGTATTTATAATTCGAGGCTAACCTCAACTGTTACACTTTTACTAAGTTTAAAATTAATTGTACGGTATATTTACATCATAGTTTGGAAGAAACTGTATTTACAATAGAAGAAGTATAGAAAGTGAGAAAACAAGAGTAGAATTCGTAGCTGTTGACTTTCATTCAATAATAGATCCATAAAAAACTTTGAACATTGATTGAGGAGACTCCAACCTGGGACCTATTACATGAGCTATTACATGATCTATTACATGAGCTACGAAGACTTAAATTTAAACCTATATGTAAATAGGTTTATATTAAATACAGAATTTTTTAATGCTTTTAATGTTATTATAGAAATGTATTCAGATAAAATACGTGTGATATATGTACGTAGTTTTATTGTTGAAAGCATAGCAAAGCTATACAGAAGTTTTACTCTGGATAAAATGTTCAAAAAAGTATGAGACTAAAAACAGAGGCAATTTTTTCTTTAATAAAAAAAGTCGGGTCAACTTTCAAACGAGATATTTGTAAAAAAGAATTGTTGTCAAGCAAAAGAAGGAAAGAATTTTTCATTATCTTGATAAAACGTATAATGGCATTTGAAGCTCCAATATTTTATTAAATTTACAAGAATTTTAAATAATTAAGATCACTTTTTATTTTTTTTAAATATAAATTTTAAATATAATTTTAAATTAAAACGATAGATTTTTAATATTATTTATTAAGAGAGAATACAATATTATAATTAGTTGAATGTACGAATCGTTTTCAGTAATTTTTATAAGATTGACTACCAGTACCATATATATACTGACCTATTAGGTTTGATACTATTCGTTTAGGTCCTGTTGACGCGTAATTTCCAGTACTTACTTTTAAGGGCCATATATTATTATCTTGAATATCTGCCCTTGGGAACTCGTTGGATACTCGCTAAGAAAACACATTGCCACCTTTGTCCAAGGTTAGATGTTTTTAACCAAGCACGTAGTATTCAATAATGTGTCAAGTCGAGTAATAAATAAACAGCGAAAGTAAACTCCTAAACAAAACGAGCCATGGATGTTTGGTGCCTACTTTTGAAATATTAATGCAATACTTATGGGTTGTTTATACATGGGTTTATCACCAGGATAGGAACGGAGACTTGGAATAAGCGCGATGGGGTTCCATCTTATAGTGTCCATAGCCCGATGATTGTCAATTACCAATGATTGACACGCACCCGAGCCTCTACCAAGCCAGCCAGCCAGTCGGGCATCATCTGCTCGTAGTGGCTTCACGCCTACAGAATTGTAGAAAGTAAAACCCGGTAGTTGATTCAGTCCTCCAGATCCATTGAACCTCGATATGGGAGCTGAGGGCGTATTCGTTTTTAACACTTAGTCAATCAAATGGGGAAATCTTCCCACTTCCAAATAAGTCATTTTGATCTTAGCAACGTCTTTTTTCTGTTTGTTTGTTATTATCAGTGATTTTTGATCTGGAGTTGTTCGCAACTAATTGCGAACTTTTTATGCTTTTATAAAATACAATATATAATAAAATCTACCAATTTAGTGGTGTTAAAATTACTTAAAAAGTTACACCATCAATTGGGACTAAATAAAGTTATAATGGTATAAGGTATAAAGTGTAAAAAATGAATATTCAAAAATAAAATATAAGATATAGAAAAATACCGGAAACAATGAAAATTTAAGTGAATTGTTCATGGACGTATCATCAGACTGTTCTAAAGACAGCGTACCAATGCAGGTACGTAATTATGAGTTTAGCAAAGATGATATTATTGTTCCCATATATCAAGGTAATCGTCGAATACTTTTGAGCGATTCGGAGGATGATATAGTTAGTTCCGATTATGACACGAATGAAAACATTATTGTCAATGGTGTCGATGATCGGTCAGAAAATGATATGGAACTAATATATAAGCTAGAAGCGTATGATCGAACTCCAAGCGTGAACACGATATCTCATGATCAGAAAAACGTATTGGAATAATGCAGTTGTTTCTTGGCGATAATTTATTTGAATTATTGATAATAGAAACAAATAAATATCGTTCTCAGCTTTTGAACAAATATAAAGAATATAAATTAGTGAGATTAGTTGACGTTACAGTGAGAGAAATGAAAAAGTTTCTGGGTTTAATTATCTTTATGGGGTAAACACATAAAAATAATATAGATGATTACTGGTTAACTCTTTTATTATATATTCAATCTTTCCCAAAACAATGACTCGCAATAGATTTATGCAAATATGAAAAATATAGCATTTTTGCAATAATGTTTTAATGCATGATAAGTTGGACAAATTATTTCAAATTAGAAATGTTTTAAATTATGTACAACACATATTTCAAATTGTATGTACGCCAAAGCAAGAATTGTCGCTATATAAAAGTATAATACCTTGGTGAGGCAGATTATCTTTCCGCACCTATAATTTTGCAAAACTAACAAAATACGGAATTCTGGTGCGGAAAATTACAAGATACAGTTTTATCAATTCTAGATCCTTTTGTAGGCTTCCATCATCACATTTATATGGATAATTATTACAATAGTGTAAATAAAGCGGAATTATTTCTACAGAGGAATACGAGAGTTTATGGAACAATTAAGGCAAATAGGGAATTTCTGCCGAATTTAAAGAACATGATAATAAAAGAACATAAAACAAAATTTGCAGTAAAGAGACAAGTTCTTTTACAACTTTGGCAAGCGAAGAGAGGTTGACTAGTAAGAAACATTTCAATCATTCATTTCACAGAAATAGTAAAGGTTACACATTGATCAGGAGAGAAAATAAAACCCAAGTCTGTTGTAGAATACAAGAAATATATGTACGAAAGGTATTGATCAATATGTCTTATTACAGTATTCTTCGAAAAAGCGCCAAATGGACAAAAAAAGCAGTGCTTTGTTTTTTTAATGTTGCTCTTTTTAATTCATTTCTAGTCCAAAGAAAAATAAATGATAATAAAATGACGTATACAAAATTTTTGCTTGTAGTTGCAGTAGCACTGATAGAAGGACACGAAGTTCAATGTTTAGGCGCCAAAGAGACAGAATGCAATAGAAAGAATAAGACCAGCACCGAGATATGAGCCATCAGAAAGGCTATCTCAAGATTTAAAAAAGAAAACACCAATTAGTACCAATTGTAAAGTGTACCACTACGTAAACTGACTTGTTTCGAACGATACCACACTAAAAAAGATATTAAAATGCATCACGTTTGAGTCGTGTTATTTATCTTTAGTCATCTTTAATGTTTTTAATTTTCAAAATCTATTAGCTATATTTTTTGTATAAGCTACAAAAAATAATTGTTATATAATGTTAATTTCATGTTTTGTATAAATAATGTGAAATAAATATGTGAAATCGTTAAACAAAATTGTTACCGCAGAATTGACTACTTAAATAATTTTTAGACTTCTTTGTTTTTCAAGCAGTGAATATTAATCCGCGTTACTTGCGAAAAATGTACGGTGGACAGCGTACAATTTGGCTTGTCCAAACGCGGTGGAAAACGTATAGTTCGCTATGGCACGTACTGTTGGCTAAGTGTTAATGTCCACGATTCTTGTGAGCCATGAGTCATAAAAATAACATACATAGTTCGAAATTTTATAATTTATTTGAATATTTCGAAAGTTTGTGACTCAGTAACATAAGAGCTTAGGCATTACTCTTTCGAACATGAGTCACGAACTGGGCCGTCGCTAGACGATGTACCTCCATGTGGTTCCCCGTGGACACATGCCTTCACGGGACATGACGAAATCATCCTCCCGGACACCTTCAGACGTCTGACGTTTTTCCAGGCCCTGCACCGGAAGCAGTGGATTCTTCCCGAAGTGCGCTTCTCTAGGTATCGACTCGGTACCATCGAACGCATTACGAAACTAGAAGGAGGTACAATTGTAGCGTATGCCAGTTTTGACGAAGAAGCGTAGGAGCCAGCACCCTACGGATGTCCTCTTTCACAATAGTTGTCACCAGGACAAAGGACTACACATGAGATTGTTTATGCATTTTGAACGAACTATTCTGACGCCCGCGACTAATAAGGTACATAATTACTTTCCGTTTCCAAGTACTTTTTATTTAAACTCCTCTCTTTCCATTTTTCTTCCCTAGTTTATTATTGCCTTCGCGAATAATTCGAAAGAAATTAAAAGTCAGTCGCATCAAAGTATTAGCACTCACCAGTAAGACCACCGAGTCTTACTAACTTCAATAGTTATATCTCAGAGGTATCCAGCACAATCTAAATCAAGACATCCGAGTTTTGATAAAGATTATGCACCATCCTTTTTTCAGAGGCCGCCAATACAATTAACAATATACAACGAAATACAAAACTTACAACAATTGTATCTCTTTAGTTAGAAATATATTGTTATAATTTCAATTTGCGAAATATTCTTTAACGTACATTTACCTCACGAGCTCCATGAAATCCTTTAATGTAGTTGCATTCTCTCATTCATTTGCGGGAACGGAGCAATTGATATTTTGGCGAGAACCTCCGAGCCTTGTGCCATCGCCTTTATTTATCGCGAGTAGGTCTATCGTTCTGACTATTAAGAAGAGACAGGAGTCAAAGTCTCCGGAAGAACAAACAATATCGCTAGCTAGATGCGAAAAACACGTTTAAACGGACTCTCGTAGTTGCGCTCTCACGACGTAGCAGGTCCCTATCTTCATAGATAATTTAATAATTTCAACATTATTTTATTACATCTCTGAAGTTTTACTTATCATGTATCGTATATATAAACAGATCTTTTGGAAAACTGCAAGTATTCTATATAGCTTTTTTTGACATTAGTCATACTTGGACTATTCACTAGTTTCACTTAGAACGACACCTAGCCCGTCCAACAGTAGTCTCGAATCTTAAAAATTTGAACAAAATTTAAAAAATGAAATTTTTAATTTCGTATATTAAACTAATGGATTGGGTATACTGATAATTCTAGTATTAAGTAGTAGAGGGATAAAAAGACACTGCTTCCTGAGCTTATAATTTTCTGAGCAGAAGTGAACTTCATTCCAGTATCGCTTAGCATGCGTAAGAAGAAGAAAAGAACAATGTTCTCTTCCAATACATATAACTTTGTTCGATGTGAATCAATGTTAATTCTACGAGAATAGAACAAAATTAGTCCGGATTATTGTGAAAGATGTCATATAGATTATTGATAAAGTATGTCATAAAGGATAGATGCAGTACTAAAGACAAAAGACCTTTGATCAAAATATTAAGTCCTCAATAAATATTCAATACAAAACTGAGTACAATGTTATGTGTGACAATAGGAGATATAAAAAAATATAAAGAACCATTGAGTGATTTTTAAAAACTTTGAATACTTTCATATATTGTTTAACTGTTTAATTCTAGAGGTCGTTGAAAAAAAGATTGTCGAAAAATGCCAAACAACGCAATAGCGCTTGTCCTAATTGGGTGCGAAGAGACCCAAGCGGCGCGATAGCGCTCGCCTTGACGCAAAAATGTCGATTGTCTTAATTTATGTATTTTATGCTAAGTAACGGGATTATGTTTCTTTTCACGTCGACAAACTTATTGCAGTTGGCAAAGTAATCGGACGTATTATTGCATGAGTGCTTATAATTGTTAGAAACTGTGTCTTACAAAATTATTAGACGAAGCAACTCAGAAAATATGTGTAAATATAGTATTAGATTTGTCAGGTGATGAATCTGTATTAACCATCAACTTCTCGTAGTCGTCCAGACAAAATAATAAGCGATGGTAATTTAATGATTTATTTAACACATTCACGCTGGCACTGCCATTTGCGTTTTTCTCCGTGGGGCGGTGTTCATATTAATGTTTTACTTCATCTTACCTTTTTTCAATTAATATACGTTAAATTTTCATTATTGAAATTTTAACTATATGGCAACTTTTTTTTAATTACTAAACGAACTAAATGTTTGGTGATATGCTCACTTTGACGGAAAATACAAGTGATAAAATCATTAACAGAGCACAAACCATAACCATGGCTTTTCAATCCAGGATTAAGACTGATCCGATGGAAATTAAAGCTATATAAGCAATAAACAATATAGATGCCCTCAAATTCATAAAATCGAAATTAATAGACAAGTTCAGGAATTATTAAATGGAGGAATAGTAAAACTCTCCCGATCACCATATAATTGGATAATTCCGATGAGAAGTAATTCATAAGACAACAAAAGATGACGAATGATGCTTGATTGTAACATGTTAAACGAGAAAACAATAAGCAACTCTTAGCCACTATCAAATATAATAGATATATTAGATCAATTTGGAGGTGCGCGATACTTCTCGATTTTTTATGACATCTGCTTCTCACCAAATTAAAATGAATTCAAAAAATAGTCGTAAGACTGTATTCATTACTCCTTTCGGACATTACGAATTCGACAGAATGCCGTTTAGATTAACTGGTCCCATTATCTTTCAGTGCCTAATAGATATAAGTTTATCAAGGTTAGAAAGAAAAGAACTATTTATATATATGGACGACATCGTACTTTACATTTCTACTTTGCTTTAGTATCAAAGAAAATTAAAGATACTTATGGGCAGATTCCGTAAGCATAATTTATAATTTCAAGTGCGAAATCTCGAAAGAAGAAGTAACATATCTGTGACACATTATAAGTAAAGAAAGTTGAAGAATACCTAGAGCATATAAAAATATTAAACAATTTTTTGCATTATTAAGCTATTATAGATGATTTATTCCACAATTTTCACGATTAACTAAACCTTTAACCGAACTGTTACAAAACTTTCAACTGAATAATACTCATCTTTTGAACTCTCAAAAATTATTTATGCGAGGAACCTTACAACTACAGTACACCGATTTCAATAAGCTTTTTATATTAATGACAGACAGAACAAACAATAACTTATGTTTGCAAAACTTCAATAGATGAAGAGTTGAAATACGACACTTACTAAAAGGAAACTCTCGTAATAGTATACTGTATCAAACACTTTAGGTCGTATTTATATGGGAGAAAATTTATACTAGTAATCGATCATAAAGCTTTAATGCAATTTAATAACGTCAAAGACTACGTTGACGATTAAAATTAGTGGAGAAATACGAAATTGTATGTAAAGTAAACAAAACGGTTAATGCGAACAAGCTATCTAGGAATCCAATTGGTTATTATATAGCAATTTGTAATGTCATCGGTACGAAAAATAATTTAGTTAATAACATGGATAAAGTTTTGGAACTATTAGACGAAACAGCCCATGTTGATAACCGATACATCAAGACTTACTTTTGATAATATCATGAATATAATTTCCAAAAACCAAAAGAGAAAACAAGTATATTCTAAAGGGCCATTTCCAAAAACAAAAAGAGAAAACAAGTATATTCTAAGCATACAAGATCAGCAACAAAAATCTGTCTAGCTGAACAGATTTAATCGAATAAACTACGATAACAATAGCTGATAATTTCGTTAGAAAGTTTATATATATATTCAGTACTTCTAAAGTGTTACTTACCGATTAAGGAAGAAATTTCATTAGCTACTAGTACTTAGTAACTAACATTGATATCGTGCTACACGCACCGAAGGCTACGATAAGGGGGGAGGTGCTGTGAGGGAAATAGAGAATAAGACAAGGAGTTGACTTGTTCTTGGAACGAGCACTCGCTCTCACCGAAGACTGAAGACAGGCAACATGAAATCAGCCCAAAAAAATCGAATTAAAAGAACTAACGTTCTTCAGATAGCGTGCTACAAGTTAATATCTTGCACAAGATTCTATAGTAAATTCAATTTGAAGTGAACAAGTTGCGAAACAAACCAGGAAAAACCCGTGGCTAAGTTAAAAGTCAGACGTGCCTCCGTTTACTGTAGGAATACCGCTCTTTTTGTAAATATACAGCAGAAAAGTCTGTCGGGCGAGAAGCTAGAATAAGTTTGTCACGTTAATTCGAGACCTTAGAACTTCATTTATAAGCATCAGCCTACTAAGTTTCGAGTTGGAAAGGATGTTAGCCCTCTCAACCGTAATCACAAGAAGCATGAAAGAAACCACCAACTTCTTTCTGGACATGTACACACGTCTCGGACAACTGCGAATAGGAAGACACCCCGAAACAACGGATAATTAGAAATAGCTCGTATATTACTTTAAATAGCTCGTCGATACTTTGTTTGCGTCTGAAAAAATTTCAGATAGGCAGTTCGGTTTCGCCCTGAAGTGTTCAACGGAGAATGCAATCATAGAGATGCCCCGAATTGTTTCTATGTCAGGAATAGAAAGATACTTTTTTGCGTTATTGTTAGTTATTCCAAGCCTCCTCTACAACGCATGGTAACCCCTACTTTTTCAGGTCCTTAGGGAAAGAAACTGCCCGAAAAATGTATTCGAAGTAATTACTTCAAAAGTCAAAAGGTCAAAATCTCACTGGGAAAGCAGGCTGATCAAACATTTAGAGGAAGACAGCTAAGAAAATTGAATACATTGTAATTGTATGCGCTCACATCGATAACGTACATCAAAAGAATCCGTGTGTGTCGTTGCTGGCAAACCTCCGATCGACGTACAATTTTAGTAACGTCGAGAATTCTATAACTGTGATTGGAGACAGCGTGATAACTCGTTATTACGCTGTCAATGATCAAAGCGGAACTATCCTGTCTTACCGGCAGGAGTTTTGGGTTTTCCTGATTCTGTTCACTCGGTAGTCATGGCAAAGAAAAGTGGATAGATTTAGTTGCGTTTGCCAAATTCTTTGATAAGGTAGCACAAGAACTGGTACCTTTAGAATATTTACAACAAAAGATGATACCTTTGTAACGATGTAATCTTGCCACGTATGTGAAGAGGCTTTGACTGCTGAAAACCTAATGACATCCATGTACTCTCTGATCAAGTCACGAGTTGCTGATTATAGAGATGGATATATCTGAAATTTTGCTTACTTGGACGTAACCTGGTATGTACGTCCAATTGTTTCTCAAATTAACTGAAAGGTTATACTAGCGAAGGAAATCTGTTCCCAGGATGGCATGACTTATCTCAGTTACTATAAACCGTCGACCATAACTTCATCTCAGTCTAAGCTCTAGGTTAACTTATCGGTTCCCATTTGCAGCGAACTAAAATCAATCGCTAATAAACTAATGTCTCTAGTACTCTTAGATACTGAGATATTGGCATCGGTATGGACGAGATATCTGATAGCAGACTTTCTGTCGATTATTACCAAATTACAACACACACACACACAAAATAATATCATGGATATTGCCGAAATGCATTGCAAACGCAAATGTCGTTCGTGTTCCTTAATGATTTTAAGCAATGTGCAGCAGACTGTATAATGATCTCTCTTGTTTTTCATATTGGCAGTCAAGTGTCACACACAGTTTTCGCATTTCAAATAAATAATATTGACAATGGCTCAAAAAAAGAACTAGATCTTTATTCTAATTAGGATCACGATTACAATCGAGTGACGCCATTATTTAATTAAATATAAAATGAAGAAGTTAATACGTCACATTTGAAAGATATATTACAGGTATTATTATAAAATGAATATTGTTTTTCATAAAAATACATGTTTTCTCATACTATTTCCTATTATTACAATTTAAAAGATTTTCTGAAAGAATAAGTAAAATAATATAAATATTAATGTTTTTCATTATGTAGAGTATAGAAATGAGAAAAATAACAAAGTAAAAATGCATTTTCATGAAAAATTAAAAAATAAAATTTCCTAAAACTAACAGAATTATTGTAACTTTAACAGACAAATGCATAAAATTGTTACATTTCCTTGATTACTCCATAAGACATACTCCGTAAGTATATTATTGATTTATTTATAAAATGTGGAACAAAACAAGATGTTCTATTTCTTCAATCAATACTAAAGTATCTTATATGACAGACATAAAGAGCATAAGAATATTTGCATAACAATTTTATTAAATAAATAGCGAAAGATTTACAAAAAGATTTTTTATGAATATTTTTCTTAATTGTTGAATGCTTATTGAATAATTGCAATTATTGAATTATTGAATAATTATTATTAAAAAATACGACGACAAGTAGTCCTAGTAGTTCTTGATCGTTTCTTCTTCTTCTTCTTCTTCTTCTTATTATTATTATTATTATTATTATTATTATTATTATTAAAAATATAAAATAAATATATATAGAATATGGATTCGCAGATGTCACAAACTTTCTCAAATTTTTATGGGCGATGTTTAATGTAAAAAAATAAGAAAGAAGAATATAAAAAAGTTTTCGATTTGCTATTGTCCTTTTTACTTGAAATCTATCCATGCAGTAATTTTGCTTCAGAAAGTTTTGCCTTCATTGTTCACGACTGGAAAATGAACTGTCCTTTTGGGTCAATTTGCAAAGAAGGTAGCTTTCATCACAAAGAAACTATATAACTTTTATCAAGATTCGTGTTGACAACATGACCCAGAATCTAAAACGAGATATTTGCAGTTGTGTAAAGAAATAAAATATATTTTCAATGATATTCACAAAAGATGACTGTAACTTTTCTGGACGATACAGACACAACTTTTACGATTCAGTTAAAATTACTAGTAATTTAGGAAATACTAATAGTTTAAGACTGTTCGTGTAAAACTTAAATTGCCAAATGATTTCTATAATGACCGTAACAGACTGTTTTCATTGATCGTTCGTAATGGACTAATCGGCCAGAGTAATGTTAAAACCTAGTGGTAATGTCACCTCTGGTGATATTCAAGATGGAGGTTGCTTATAATTAATTAATACAAAAAAAAAAAAACTTCCATAACTGGAGAATCAATTTGGGAACACAATCATCAACACAAAAGTAATGTCAATTTAGCTTCTGTGAACAAAAACCAAATATGCAGTGAAGAATATATGTGACATCTTAGTGAAACGAAGCGAAAACTTTATAGAGAAATAATGAAACGTCAAAAAATACGTAAGCAGCAGGTAAAGTATTGTAATCACTGAAGTTAATTAGAAGCTTATTATCTACATACTGTTCTTTTTATTTTTAATACGACTACCATCATCGATATTTGCTCGTATATTTAATGAAGTTATAATAGCAGTTTATGACAGATCCGAAATTTACGGTAAAATGTAAAATTACGAAGCAACAAAAGAAGAGAGCTAGTGAAAAGGTGAAACTAGATAACGTGAAAAGCAACAAAATTTTACGGAAACGTTCGAAGAGAAAGATCTACTTCCAAAACTTTTAATTATAAGTTTTGATTTCTTCATAAAATTTTGCAATATGATTCCTTTTAAATTAAGCAGCATGGCAATATTGATTATATAGACACACAAACATTAGATTCATTAAAGATATTTAAAAAAAAGCAAAGTGCTTAATGCTACTAAACATAACTTCATGAAAATTTTCTTATGAAAGTTTTCTTTAAAAAACCTTCAAATCCTATTTTTAATAAAAGCCCAATACCGTATCTTTCATTTCATCTAATATGTAGTCGTTATAATTAAGCGAAGATATTTAAGATCGGTTTAAATATATATCCAATTAACGTTTCGATATTTGGATTTCTGGAGAGTAGTACACAAATCCGTCATTAAAGTGAAAGAAAAAATTGAGCGAAGCTTAATATAGTTATCCCTTTAATTCGTGTTATGTGTATCGAATTGCGTGTAGCGGCGTGTATATAGTGATCTCTATAAATTAACGTATAGGTTAGTACATGCACTGATATTATAAACTATCTAAGTTTCCGTTTGCGTTACATCTAATCTATCTGCTTTGGCAGTGAAGAAAGACTTTCGATACTTATTTTATAAGTCCCCATAGCCCTTAGATCGTTCGTGTCGTTGCTACTAGAATGATGTCATCCTTTCCGAAGTAGACACCATAATGTCCAACAGAGATGTGTCATTGTCCTTCAAGAGAACAAACGTTCTACCCATCAATGATTTCTCCTGCGTGCTATTATTTACGCACGATGATCTTATACCAACGTTTCCAGAAAGCATGGTTTAATTGCTATAGGTGCTTAGAAAGAGATCACGAGAATCACATAGCAAGCCGTAATGCTCGTAAATGTGCCAGGTCCATTTCAGGTTGATAAATTTTCAGTTTGAAAATCTGAACAGCGGTCGCCCAAAGGCCACGGATTCGGCGATCTTAGTAAAATAAAGACCCAAATAATGCTTTCGTCATTCAAATAATGTTGGATCGCAGTCTCCTTAATAAAGAGACTTCAGCGAAGCAAGGAAAGTCTTGGCAGGTAGATCATTAATTCGAAGTGCACGACCCGCGTTAAGTGTCAAAAATACAGCCACATAAGCATGTATCCTTCTGCGATTGCGAGCACCCTTTTTTTGATTTAAAAAAGGCTGTAATAATGAAGGCCGACTATAACAAAGGATCACTTATTATCGGTTACTAGCCGATGATCTCTCATAATCGTAGCCAGTATAAACGGTTTCACACTGCAATACGGAACGTATTCGTCGATCTTTACAATTCGCCTCTCATCGATCAGCCCAATAACATCCTCTTATGAGTACCGAAATGTCGGTATCCTAGCATGATATTTACTAAAGTATGCGAGCGACGTTATAAAGTAACAGCGAAATAGAATTATCGGACGTTTTTGATCGTACGGCTGATACTACAGTATTGCACTATTTTACCGCTAAAGCGTATCAAGCCGTTCGAATCAACAAACGGGTGCAGATTGAATAATCGTTACATCCTAAAATAATACTGCAAATGCCACGTTTTGGACAATTCTCGGTACAACGTGCATCACGTTTCCTAATTTTCCAGTATTAGAAAATTAATCATTTGAGGCTTCTCACCTTTTGTTGCTTATTTTTTGTGTCTCGTAAGAACCCTAAACAATACGCAATTACTCATTTCAATTTCACAATTGATGAAAATTTATTTATGATCGATGATTTTTTGTAATCGTCGCGGGGAGAACAAAAACGTCTTCGCATTTGCTCCATATCATGAACCAGTGCACCTCGTTCACAATTATTCATTCATATCGATTTATCATATCATAACGCAATATCAACGATTTTAGTTGGAAACCATTCGCTTGAAAAATAAACCGTCGTAATTATCATGTAGTTTAATCTATCATGTATCTTAATGTAGTTTAATATATTTGATGAGGTGTCTATTATGCTTTTGACTGCTGTGATCCAATTGGCTATGAGTTTTAAGTAGATATGGAGACGTGTCAATACACCTGAAACACATTATTGATTCCAATTGAAGGAAGCGATTATTAGATGTATTAAAGCTTTGCACACCATGTTGTACAATTTTACGAGAAGTACTGTCTCACGTGCTAATCACGATCTCGCACATAAAAGAGAAGAATTGTGTCAATCTTGAATCAGGATGCAATGAAAGCGATCGCTTGTTAAGTTGTCGACATAAAAGTCACGCTTGATTGTCACGTAATAATAAGATAGCTCGATTTTTGTCATTGGCAAGCTTATGCAGGGACATGATGCAGAAAATATTTCATAGGTTACCGTATTGAAGTGATATGTTCTTAAGAATTCGTTACGATTAGACTCTTAATGTAACTTGTCGTAGCAAATGGGATAACCGTCATATTTCTAAAGTCTTGCTATCCCTACATAAATGTTGAATAGTGCATCTTTTAGTTCAAATTTTCATTGAGAGTTCGTTTCTCTAACAGTTTCTGAAAAACCTTTGAATGGATAAGAATCTTCCATGTATGTTTTATAGCCTGTTTTATAGAACGTCTTATAGAGTACATTTTATAGAATGGCAATTGGACAATTTCGTATTTGTTCATATCAAGAGTCGTATGCTCCTTGTTTCTCGCGTGCATTTTTTTCCGACGTTTTAGAAACAATAGAAGATTCGTTTAAAAAGAACAAAATATTTAAAGTCGGGCGAACTTCACACGATTGCTTTCGGGATGATGATTGCGAATCGCGTGCCGTCTGCTTTCTGGTTGTGTCACAAGTCGTCGTCTTGTCATCTCATATCATCGGGGCTATTATCAATCGAGCACACACACACACACGTTCTTGGTTAATAAACTTCTCGGATTAGATTGATCTTCATTATTAAAAAACATTTGGTGCAACTATTTCAAACCGCTTTCGTACGATTTTACAATGAAAGTTATAACAAGCAGTTTTAATCACTACGTGAGTCTAATTCCGTTGTCTCATTGCTCTAGTAAAATTCGTTTACGTGAAGACGATCCACAAATCAAATAAATGAACTGTCGGTCATTTGTTATCTATTAATTTAAGCAATTTATAATATACGTTTATGACTCATGCATTATTACGAGAAGTTTAACATAAAGATGACATCTGATCTAAAAATTGGACCATATTGAATTATAGAGACGCAAACCAATTACACGAGAAGCAGATATCACATATTCCCACCAACCAATTCAAAAGTAAGAATCAGAGGCTGCAAATTGCTTTCGCTGAGATACACAAACCCTGAACAGTACGAGATTGGGGAAATGTGTTATTTTCTGATAAATCGAAGTTTAATAGGGTCCAGAACCAATCCGGAAAATTAATGACATTATGAACAAATTTCAGTATTTGGAGATTATTAAAGAAAGCATGATATTTCATGTATAATACAAGAGGATAATGACGCAAAACACGTTGCTAAAATTGTGAAGCAATATTTTATGAGGAATATATTTTACCAAGGCCATCACAATCACCGATTATCATCACTTAATCCGATTGAGAATTTATGGTTAAAAGAAATGTAAAGAAGTATAAAACAAAAAATTTTAATGACCTTGTAAACTGCAATTGAAGTAGAATGGTGCATCATTTCAATAGAACAAGAGTTAATCGATTCAATACCATAAATATGTGTTGTAATCATTAACTTTGCGGTCGAACACCTCGGGATATTCCCGGCACGAGCATGCAATGGTTATTTAGGCAGTGAAACTTAACACTGCTTATCTTACGGCACTCTACACTTGTTTATAAACACTTTGTTTTTTCTAAAGACACTGTGTTTGTTCAATCAGCTGAGATCGATTTTTCGCACAAACAGTATTACTGACATTTATTGTATTTTATCTTTTTAGTATTTATTATTATCTATTTGATTTTTTATCTTTGTAAAAATTATACCCTGAAATTAATTATACCCTTAAATTAAATTATATCCTAAAGCCGATGCAAGTCTAGTGATTATGAAAATGTGAAAAGTAATGGTGATGAATTTTACATAGATTATCATGGCAAGCCAGATGATTATATGACGATTATATTATCATATATAATATGATGATGATTTTAGTGACAACTCAGATAGTAGTAGCAATATTATAGTGCCTAAAAAAAAACCATATATTGCAATTACATTCAAACGACAGTGGTACTGAATTGACATCAGGAAATAATCTTCTAAATGATAATACTATATGGCAAGATGTTACACACAAAGGTATCAATTTACTAAAAATAGATTTTTCAAGGAGATCAAGAAATCCGGATGCACATTCAAAAGCTATTTTATTTCTAATAAAGAGATTTCAATTGATGAATCTGTCATCAAATTCAAAGGAAGAATCATTTTTGTTCTTTACAATCCGAAAGAACTAACAAAAAGAGGCATTAGCATCTACGTATCGGCAGATTCTAACTCTATATACATTCGTTTTTACCATATTATGGCAGTTCTACTACAGAATCATTGATATAACTCGATTTCCCAGTAATTGCAAGAATCGTATTACATCTCTATAAAAAATTATTAGACTCCAATCCTGATACTCGAAATTATCCTATTTATGTCGATAGATTTTATGCAATTATAATATTGGTCCACAAATTATTGAAACTGAAGCGTTATAATACTACGATATAACGATAAACCAAAACTAAAAATATGTGACCCACACGATGGATACGGAAACCTATATTTGGAAAGATGAATGTTTTTGGTTGTTGATTTGAAAAACATTGCTACTATCATGGAAAGATAAAAGAATTACCACTGTACTAAGTATATATTATACAACAAAAATGGTAATAATAAATCACGAAGAGGTAACATAGTTACAAAACAAACAGAAACCAAAAATGATCATCAAATATAATAAATATATGAATAGTATCAATAGAGTGATTAATATTATACATCTTATCTGTTTTTATGGAAATCACTAAAATAGTAGAAAAAAACTATTTTTGGGGAGTTAACAAATTTGTTCTGTCAATAGTTAAATATTGTACGAACAGACATTACAAGAAGAAGGCAAAATACCCATACGATATCTACCATTTGTTCAAAAATTGCTGGATCAATCGGTTGGTAATTTTTGTGGCGGATCCCAGGCTTCGCATGGTAGACCATCAACCAACCTCAAATAAAGAAGAGCGATTAAACTGAAAATTAGATATTCTGGGAAAAAATCAAGGACGTCGGAGCAAGGAGTGTTTTGTCTGTTCTGATAAGAAAAAAAAAAAAAAAAATCAAAAACGAGAATTCGAATACCACTGTGAAACGTACAAGAAAAACGAAACTGCACATCGGGGATTGTTCTGAAATATTGTTACGTAAAATATTGTTACGTATCAAACGAAGGAGAACTTTAATTATGAAACAAGAACAATATACAAGAACTTATATACAATCAATAGCTTTACAGACTCTTTTAAGAAAATAAAAAGATAATTCGAAACGTTCGCGAGTCACATCCTCTCAGGCAGAATTCTCTTTGAAGACGACAACAACCAGTTGTTATCTGTCAAAATTCTCTGGATTTCTAGAAACAGCCTTTTAATTCCGAATTCACTCTGAACTCCTCTAGGCCGACATGTAACAATATATCATACCAAAGAAAACTTTAGCTAAATCTGTATAAAATATCGAATATCGAAATAATATACATACAGCTTAAACATATTCGTTCGGATAAGATTTATACATTTCGTAGGTAATAATTGACTAAACGTTTATTATCTAAAAATAATTCTAACCGGTATGACTAGCATGCTTATAGAAAATATGATCGCAGAGATGAAAATAACAGTTATTGCACAAAATATTAGATTTTCAAAGAATTATTCTTATTTTTATTAATATATAATATATAAATATGTTAAGAAAACATACATAAATAGTTTCTCATGCATTGTCTTAAACTAATATATGCAGCATCAAAGGTTTCATGTTCATCTCAAAGACTGTTTATGTTTTGAATGACTAAGTTATTCGTAGACAGAATATGAGTGTACGTTTAAATTATAAGAACAACTACAAGAGCTGTTCGTTATTTATAATACAATTATCTATCAAAAAGGGAATCGTTTTAAACTTTTGTTCGTCACCGTATGTATTTTAGAATGGATCATTTCTCGAAATAATCTTTCTGAAATTTGGAGAAAAGAGAAACTTTTATCAAAAAGGAAGGGAAATGTTTTAAAATGCTTTTTGTGTTTATACGTTAAATGTTTTGACTCAAACTATTGTAATTCTGAACAGAGTGACAAATTTAATGAAGAAGAAGACTGGAACTTCAAGATTTTAATTAGCCAGTAGGTGAAAAGTAAATGAATGAACACATCAGTCATTTCTAAAGAATGGAGGAGAATGATATGCAAAACTATTTACTTTTAAGACATAATTGTAACTGGAATTAATACACCAAGTAATTGAGTCAGTAATAGCACCTATAACACCTATCGGTTTTCCTAGAAGAAGTTTTCAAAAATAGTGAAAAAAGTAAATCAAATGAAAATATAGTCCATTTTAAATAGGGTACCTAAGAAACGGCCTTATTTCTTAGTTAACTGAAGGCCCTTTCAAGTTTTTCTTTAAATATTTTAAGTTATTACAATTGTCTCTTGACTCTCATTACAATTTTGAAACAAAAACATCTTTAAAATTCAGTTTACTATAAATGCTTCGCGCGATATCACACGCGATATCTTAATATTGAATGTATTTGTTCAAATTGATAATTAGCGACATAAATTCCTCCCTTTTAGTGAAAGGAAATATGTGATTTCGATATCATTTTTATGTGTATGTTTTATAATGCTTTTTTAGAACATACATGTTTACATAGTGCCGATTCACGGTATCGCGTAAATGCAACTATAACTCTGTATTTCACAGCTGGTAGCTGCATTTTGAAGTTGCATAAGCAAGATCGTTGACCTGTGACGTAGATTACGAACATCAATATCGTATGTATTTGTAGACACGGAATATTATTATTATGTATTATTAGTTGTAATAAAACGTACAAGGAACAGTTTCCTATAATATATTTGTACGTTAATCCTAAGTCATTAGTATCGTTCAATTTTATTTTCAAACCGTTAATGTGATCTCCTAATTCGTTTATTTCAAATGGGTCGACTATTGTGTGGTACGCTGTAATGAACTCAGGGTTGTATCTTCACTTCCTCCAACAAAAATAATAATTTATACAGAATATCACGTAGGAATATTACGAATTCTATTTGATTAATTTGTTTTTAACGTTTCTATTCCAAAGTCGGTAGAGATAATACAAGATTCCGATGCCAGTTTTTTTAAGGGCAAATAATCTTGATAATTAATATATAATCTCTCTGTTAATTATTATAATTTTCGTTGTCTATAAAATGAGAATTACTTTCTTACTCTTATAAGAAAGGATAAACTTTGTTAACATTATATTTTATTTTAAATCCGATCAGACGTATTTACGCAACAAATAAGCATCCTACATGTGTGTACGAATAATCACGAATAATCACTAATGTATCTCAGCTAAAGTACAAGACAAACTTAATCATTTAAAATGACACAATTGAAACAACAAAACACGTTAAAACTAAAAATCGCTAAGTCTGGTGATAATTGAAAAGCAACTTCAATGATGTAAATAATGCCGATAGCAATTGCAAAATGTATTCCGTTTTGTTAATAAAACAAACGTAAAATCGGCATATCTGATAGTCTATTCACAATGATCTGCAACAGCAAAACAAATGGTTTTCGGATAATATACTACAAATTCATTTAATATGTTATCTCAAATCACGATAAACCTCTGGAATCAGTCATGAGAAACAATTCTCAACCGAAACCGCATCCAACTTATACCGAAGCATAAATGATTGAATCATTATTTTATTTCCAAAGGAAACAATTGATAATAATTATACATTAAACAACTATAAAACAACCAAATTAAAATTCAAGTGAATACAAGAAACATTTACAGTAAAACGGTATTATCTTTAAAAGAAAAGGTCGCTAACTTTCACATTTACCAGCTAAAAAGGACAAAAGCTATAAGATTGTATTAAGTGGAATGCATCCCAAAAAATGTTGAGCATCATTGAAAAATTAAAACCGCTAAATCATAATATAAGACGAAATAATAATATGGTCAAACACGATATAAAACAACAATTACCACTTTTTTTATGGAGTTAGAATCCTAACAACAAGGAAATGTATAAAATTGAGCAGCTACAAAATACTATAACCTCGTTCGAGCCGCCCAGAAAAAGATATCCACAATGGCAAGCCTATTAGGCCACATTAGGAATTATTGTAACAGAACTCCTATGTGCGTAAAATGTGCAGCTAAGTACTTAACTCTGAAAAATAAACTAGAAAATGTAAAGTACTTTAATTGGTAATCAGCCAATGTAACTAAAAAGAAATAAGAATAAAGAAAGAAATAAGTTCAGTAGAAATTGTATCCAGCACTTAGGTAAAGAACTATAGTTACCGATCGAAAAATCTCTCAACAAAATCACACGTGTGATCCTAACAATAACGATACAATCCAATAAAAGACAACAAAAGCTACGCTGAAGTATTGTCATTACAAACACAAATTCGATTTTACTTCCCAAACCAAAACAATGACACATACAATAAAATCTTATTATGCAATTATTATGCAAAATTAAAAAAACTAATTATGCAATTGGAACTTATAACAAACACATTCTTTGAATAAAGTGAACTATTACAACAACAGACCCAACAAATTAATATTATGATACTATTAACCAAGATATCTAACCCTTTGCTATCTAACTCGGCAGTCCTCTGTCATAGAAAAGTATACCTACGACTCGTGTTATATTATATAGTATAACTTTAAACCATAACACTTTGTAACAAGTAATGTATTATAATGACATTCGATTTATATAAATTTGCAGACATTCAGAAACATATTTTTTACAAAAAAATCAAAATTTTATTCTTTGTAATTTTCCAAAAAATGATAAATTTTAAAGTAATGCCCAATATGCATTGCTGGGTAACAACCGAACAGTATAAACATATATAATGTTCCACAATAGTATGTTGTTTAACGTCTTCCCCCTGTTATTTTTCTATCAGAACAAACAATATAGCCCCTCTTTCTTTCCCCCACATTGGGAATATATAGTTTGTTATTTAGGCTGTTGTCCCACAAAGATGTGGATGGACGAATTCTTAATTCCAGAAAATCAATTTTTAACTCATTTATAAAATTTCTAGCAAACTTATAAGATGTCATTGGTTTTTTATATTTTCTTTCTTTCGATGTTCGGTAAATTATATAAAATAATAAAGTTGATAACACACATTTTCAGTCCCTAAAAAAATAATTTCCTCCGCCATTTCAATGATTTCTGCATAAAGCAATACGTCGAAGCGTATTGATTCACACAATCCACACTGCTCATATTTTTTGTGTAATCTAAAATCATTTCAGACTTAATGACTGATATAACATTTCCACTGCGTAATGTTCTGAGGATAGATTGCATTCCTGTTTGATTATAAATGTTGAACATTGTGACAATTTTGTTATCTTTTCACGCAAGAAACGTAATGTTATTTTTTCTGTATGCAAGTATTCTTTTTATCAAAAAACTTTTTTGTCAAAAATTTCCGTATTTGTATCGGTATTCCTTTTCGGTTAATTTTTATTATGCCAGAAAAATGACATTTCATTCTTAGCAATTCTTCCGCTAAAATAATGCTGCCGTAATATTTGTCGGTGCGACATTCTTCTGCATCAGAAACTTTTTCTAACAACTTTTTATATAGATATAATGGAATTTTGGTGCTTACTGGAAAATCAGGCCGAGAATGTTTTCTGACGTTATGCTGCCAAAATACAGAAGTATTGAAAATAAATATCTGGTTTTTGAATGAGCTAGTGCATATATGCGTATACACCGTTTGGTTAGCTTATCTGGATTATACGTAATAAATGATATTCTGCCTTTAAATTTAACCACAGATTCATCAACACAAATTGCCTTATCTGGTATGAAATAATATCTAAATTTAGAGTCTATGTATACCAAATAATTGCTAGCTTTTTGAATACGAGTTCTAATCGTGCTATCGCTTCGCGTAGGTTTCTTCAAATGAAGCGTCCAAAAGATTTGAAAAAATCTGTCTCTACTGAATACTTCGGAAAAGGAAGGGATTCTACTATTTGAAACAGTAGACCAATATTCTTGCATATTTCGTACTTGATCATATTTAAAATAACGGCGATGAAAGCTAAAAATTCTTGTTTACTAACCCCGTGCCACTTGTGCCAAGTTGATTTGCGTAAGAGTTCTTTGTTTCTTATTTTTTCGTTGGCATAATAGTTCGTTTCTTTTATTATATTGTCTACTAATTCATTTGTAAAATATAAACTAAAATAGTCTATGGGTTTTTTTTACCTTACTCGATATTTGTGGTCCGGTTATTTGATGACTTATGTCAAAATTTATTGTTATTGGAGGAACGTTTGAGTCGGACATTTTTCACTTGACGATATGTTGTCTTCTACTGGTATATTTTCTTTTACATCACTATCTATGAGATTTCCTCGTTTTCTTGTTGGTTCAATAATATCACTATCACTACTATCATCTTCTTCTGAATTAATATTTATTTTTTCTAATATGTCTATACAAATCGTCTTCACTACTGCTCATATCATGAAATTAACTCGTGTTTGGTCGTTCTGCCATTGTTGTAATAAAAAAATAGGTAAATAAATATGTTGGAAATCTCTAATTGTAAATTACGAAATCACAAAATAATATATAGAAAGAAGAGAAAAAGAATATTATTTTTATCATTTTCTGACTTAGTATTAATCCTGTCTGCTTCGTATTGCTCGACGCTTCGATACGAATTAAGTTCAATTATGAAAATCTCATTCTCCAGTTTTACGATTGCTTGTTTATTATATCAAATTTCACTATATCGTACAAGAAATATTCGCTTACTATTATTATATAAATTCTCCTTATCGCTCTCTTTAAATGGATTACGGAAACGCTCAGATCGTCGTGAACGTACTACTTCTGACGAAAAACCGACTGACATTTTTCTTAGTAATTTTACCATATTTTAATTTGCTTTCATGTGATTTTTTAATAGAAAACTTCAAGGAAACATGCATTTCTCAAAAAGTTGCGGTAGAGTTAGTTCATCTACCATAATCGCTAATCAAATCTGACGTCCTCTCGGAGGAAACATCCGAGTGATATGCTAGACTTATGATGTCGCCTCAGAGGGAACATCCGCGTGCAAAGGGTTAATAATGAATGGCTAATGAATTAAAAATAGTAATTGGAAATGCTAACGGTTTGCAGCAACGGACTCAGGAATTCAAAATCTTCCTTTAAACTAATAACACTTATTTCTGAAACACACTTAACAAATAAACACTTCATAAACATTCCGTATTGTACGATTTACGATACTAAACATCCGCAATCATTAGTCAGTTAGATTCGCAATAATTATTAAGGATAATATCAAGTATCATCTTCACAATAGCTACGGAAATGTACAAGCAACTACGGTAAATATTGGAACTACTAACGGCTCGATGAAACTACTTATTGTCTATTTTCCTCCCAAGCACAACATAATTATGAAAGACTATATTAAATTTTTTAAGCCGTTAGGAAACAATCTCTCGTTGGTGAAGACTACAATGTCAAACACGGACTATTGGGTTCCAAAAGAATCTTATGAAGAGAAAAAATCCTCAAGCAAGACAACGTTCTTTCTTCAGACGAACTGACATATTGGCCAGCAGCGCTTGACAAATCTCCCAACTTAAGGCTATTCATCATCCTTCGCTCGAGACGTGCATGATTTCAGTGATAGATATGGACAAAGTATGAACTACGAATACGAGCGAGGATGCTGTCCCCACCATATGTCTATAGTACTGGTGTATAAACTTTTGTTGATTATTCACCTCTCGCGCATAAATAACAATTGGTTTCATGTAGATTAGAGTAAGCAGATTAGTAGATTGTGAATTCACATTTTTCAGTCTCTCATATGTATATCTTTTTTTGATAGTAGCCGTGCGTCTCACAGTAATCCGTGCTACATACGACGTTGGTACGCGTTTGTTTCACGATAAATGCATTGAAAATAATAAATATAATTGATACATACAAGAATTAATGTATAAATTTGGGACAAAAATAAGATTTCGTCGAATGTTTTCTTAAAAATAATTACTAAATACTTATATATTATATTATTTTAATACAAATTAAAACAGGAATTCATTTCCTCACTACCTATGAGATAGAACTTTCAGCGATTTTCTTTTACGTGGTTTCCCCTATATGACTAGTCCACTCTATGCTACTACAACTACTACTGCTGATAACAATAATAATAATATAATATAATATAATATAATGATAAGAATAGTAAAAATGTACTTAAGTATAATTTATATATATTTAAAAAATATGAAAACAAATGCATTACGATCCTAAAGTAGTAACACAAAGAGAAACGATACTGACGAAAACGAAAGAAATTTTTCGTACTTATCATCGTCGGTCGTTTGTATAGGATGTATCTATCTATTACTACTAATAATAAAAAAGTGTTAGTACGTATCGTTAATAATTTGAAATACGTTGGAGTTATTTGAATAATAATTAGAAAAGTGCAAAGAAACAATGTTAGAAGAGCAACAAATTATCATAAATTTATTCAAGGAGAAGGATATTTATTTATTCATCGCATGAAGGAAATCATTCATCGATAAAGTTAATAAAAAAAAGAGGCTAAAATTTGTAAAAGAATATATAAATGTTAACGACGATTTTTGGCACAATGTTATATTCTCAGACAAATCTAAATTTAACATTTCTGAATCAGACAGTTTTGGAAAGATATGGCGGAAAGTAAATAGTAAATTGGACACAAAAAATATTGAAAATATAAAATATCGAACAAAGAAACTACAGATCACAATAATTAAAATAATACTAGAATGACAACTAATAAAAGGAAGAATCTATTGTCCCCAAAACATTTGTTAACAATGGACAAATGGACTTGAATTTTTTGATATCTTTGAAAATGACTTTCTAATATCAAGAGACTTTAACACGAAACACCAATACTGAAGATCAAGATTAACCAAGACTAAAGAAGCTAAATTATGTTAACAAATAAACCATAGTCAACTAGCAGTTTTTTCATCAGAACAATCCACATATTGGCCGACAAACCCCAACAAAGTACTTGACATTTTAGATCTTGGCATCACCAATATCAACTATGCACACATTCAAACGACCGAAAGACACGAATTTACCTCATATCGTACCCCAATACTACTTGTAATAAACTCAAAAGCTATCGAATTTTATAATAGATCGAAATTAAAAAAAGTACAAACTGGGAAAAGTTTAATAAAATAATAGATGATATCCATATTTTTTTAAAGTTAAAGTTTAAAAGTTTAATAAAATAATACTAATATCCAATTTAAACCAAATACAATAATATCCAATTAAGTAAAAGTAATATCCGATTAAAACCAAAATACATAGAAGAAACGATAGAGTAACTAACTATTGTATTGCAAACGACAGCTACCAAATCTACACAGCACCAAATTAAAAAGACCGAAAAGCAATATCCACTGCATGTCCACGAACTAATTAAACAAAGGAAAAAAGTAAACATCTACCACATCTTAAAACATGATTAAATAGATTAACCAGGATCCTAAGAACAGAAATTCAGAATTACAACAATGAAGAATTTACCGTGTATATCTCGAATCTTTAGCTACTGAAATAACAAATTAGGAAGGCAAAAATGGAAGGCAACCAGAAAAATTGGAAGACTTATGTAAGCCATAGCACCGATTAAAACACCAGTAGAATTCTGGACAAAATTGTCAAAGAAACAATTACATACTATAGCAGACTACTTCCAAGAGGTGTTCACCAACGAGTCTTCAAATTCCAACAATAATTATCCTGTTAGCAATGTTGCTTAATGTAAGCAAATTAAAAAAGAAAAGATACACGCCATAATAAGAAATCTAAAAAAAATCATAAAATACTTGGGTACGACTTAATTACAGCAAAAATGTTTAAGGAATTACCAGCAAAAAGATTAAGATACATCACGATTCTAACCAATGCAATATTTTGCATTAGATACTTTCTGCAAATTTGCAAATGTGCAGAAATGATTCTGCTGCTAAAATCTGGGAAAGGCCGCAACCTACCCCAATCATATAGGCCTGTCTCATTACTAGTGATACTGTTCAAAGTAATCGAGAAGATAGTACATAGAAAAATGATTAGTATTGCCAAAGACAAAAATCTGATACCAAATCATCAATTTGGATTTCGGAAAAAACAATATTCGAACAAACTCATGGTATGGTACAGCAAATTATACAATCACTAGAAGAAAAAAATATTATTCTGCACTCTTCCTCGATACTGAAAAAACGTTCGATAACTTGCAAAGATAGATAAATTATAAAGATCGTTGTACATACTAATTTAATTCTATATTGAAAATATATATTTCTACATAAAAATCAAGGATACTACCTCGGGCATTTATCTTATCCAAACCATAGGGAAGTGTACTTGGTCCACTACTCTACAACACTATTCACACAGTTGATATCCTCATTGATCCAAACACCCAAATCTGTATGTTTACAGACAACATTACAATAATATTTATATACAACGATATTAAACATTACCTGCAAACTACAAGATCACATCACCTCTCTAGAAAAACAGCTAAAATCCAATAAAATTAAGGTTAATGTCACGAAATATACTCATATTATCTGTACACTACGAAAAACTATGCAGGCAGTCAACCTGAAACTGTACAACAGAATTCAACAATCTACACAGTCAAATATCTAGGACTACACTTGGATAACAAATTGAGATGGAAAAAGCATAAAATAAAACAAACAGCAAAAAATAAAACAAATTAAACTACTAAATAAAGATATGTACTGGTTAATATCCAGAAGATTTAAACTCAAAAAATAATAAAATGCTTGTATACAAAAGTGTAATAAAACCAATATAGAGCTACGGAATCTAACTTTGAAGAATGATTACCAAGTCAAACATTCAAAAAATGAAAAACTTACAATCGAGAATTTTTCGTGCGATCTTGGACGCACCCTGACACGTCCAAAACGATGACATTTATAAAACATTAAACACTCGTTCAGTATAACATAAGAAATAACTCACATAAGATCGGAATCGAAATTCATAGAAATGCAGTCGCAACAAGTTGTTATAAAGAAATTGCTAGAAGGAGTAAAACGAAAACACTCGTTGAACTTATTAAATTTACCAGCTATATAACCCGATAAATAATTTATAAATAACCTATATATGAGTTGTTCACGAGCCAAATCGACAAACTCCACTTTTGGAATTTTTTTAAATTTAAGTTTCAAAGCACTTGATGGAAGAGCCCTTACTTTTTATATTCATAATAGATTTTCCTAACTTCCATTACTTAAAACCATTAAATGACAAAATTTTGTTGGCCATTGAATAAAAAAGGATTTATTTCAAAGGCCAATCTGATTACCATATTCCATACTCTAATGTAAATCTTTGCAATAATGCAATTCAAACGGAACAGTAAGATAATTACTTAATGATAACGATAAATTAGTTAATACCATCTCATCAAAAATAAACTAATACCTCCTTTCCACTATACACTCAAAGGAAGTTTATGTCGTATATTTATCAATACTGAAACGACGAAAATATCATTTAAGTGTTAATGGAAACAAGGTATAAAATAAATTAATCAGTTATAATTTGACAGCTGCTAATAATATTTTAAGTTTATTGAAATTGGTTCAAAATACAGAAATAAGAGATGAGTCAATTGAAATGAAATTTTTGATAGATAGTCATAATTATTTGCCTAATGATGCAGATTTTGCTATTATCCAATCACATGCGAAAAAAATTCAAAACATTTTTTCATCAGATGATTAGTATGACATAATCAAAATCAGTAATAAAAAAAAAAAAAAGACTATTTAACGTAGTTAAAATGACTCATAAGGATTTTTTCCCAACAAAACCTTTAGAAAATTCCATCATTAAAAGAAAAGTAATAAATTGCCTTAAAATATGCTGCATAAAATCAAAAAGATCTAAACCCCGTATAATAGAATTCACATATAACTTCAACGAAGACTCAAAATTTCAATACCAATAATATAAAAATATTTTTAGCACTAGATTTGAAAGATATAGACCAGTCATGTTATATCCTATAGATAGAACTGTGACAAGAGAAAAGAGGAGAAATATGGTAGACCTGTTGAAATTTATTCTTTCTATTAAATATGATATATTATAAAAATTTAAAAGCAAATCAATATGATGATACTTCGAATATTGCTGACGAAGAAGATATTATTTATGTTATTGATGAATCAATCTTAACAAATTAATATTAATAATTGTGACAATAACAGAACTGTTATTATTCATTTTTACCGAGGGTAAAGCAATTAGCTTCCTACTGAATAATAGTTTTATCACTGAGATTCTAATTGATCTATATTTTAACAAATGATCTATTGCATCAGGAAGCGAGGTCTGATTTACCTCAAAATTCATGAAAGTCCTTGAAGTGCATGTTTAGAAGGGAAGAAATCGAACATCTAAGATGCTTATATCTCTGGAAATAATAGTGAGCGTACGGGTGGCCTAAGAGTCTAACAATTAGGGAGGATTGAATCCTCTTTAAACCTCCTAGGAAAAAAAAGGGACATTTCTCGGTGCTTACCAGGAATTACTGCAATAGAACACCCACATGTGTTAAATGTGCATTTATTCCAAAGATAAAATAAATACTGTTAAACTTTTAACTGCCAAGGAAATCGTCTTGTCAATTATAAAAGTTATCTAATAAGGAACCAGCTTCAACAAAAACTATATCTTAGATTCAGATCTAAAATAATTACGAAAAATCTTCTTACTCAAACTATCGCTCAATCTCATTCTAGGCGTCAATTGTATAAGACGTGTTCACCAAACGATATATACGTAAATTCGGTAAGTCTAGTTTATGAATTAAACAGTAAAACGGTGAAACCAGTTATTCAGTATATTTAGATACTGAAACAGCACAACAAAATTATAAAAATGAAAATATGTAAAAATGGAACAACTATATAATAAACAACGAAGAAAAGGAAAATAACGCTATTGAAACAGGAGAAGATTCAATGGAAACAAGCTAATCAACCAGTAAGCGGAAAAAGATAACCGTAAATATTAGCACATATAAAAAATACAACAGTAATACTAATATCTCAAATGATGAAAATTCCATTATAGCAAAAATTACTAAACCGAACAAAAAAAGACTAGTTTCAATTAATACAGAAATAGAATAGAAAGGAAAACGATATAAACAACAAGTGGCTTGTAACGCCAACAATACAGACAACAAACGGATACCAGATATTAAACAAATTAGAAAAGGAAGAAAAGTCAAGGAAATCACAAAGTATATTTGTTGAAGTGAATATTATTTAACCATTAATGAATGTGCTTAAAAGCAACTTGAAATCGAACATATACACACTGCGATCCTCGGATAATACTACGAAAATTCAAGCTGAAAACGTCGAACATACGGAAAAATAATAAAGATACTAAGAGAAAAGAGTTCAAGCTATTACACTGATCAAAGAAAGGATACCAGAAGTTATAAAGCCACCATAAAGAAATTACACTATTCCACTTTGATCGAGGATATTGAAGAAGCATTGAAACAAGCGGGACCTACATCAGCATACATCAAAAGTAAACAAATAGGATACTCATTACTAATGTTTTCAATAGAAATAATTAAAGCATGTAATAATAAACAAGTTTACGAAATGAATAAACTATTGAATACAATGAAAATAGAATATAATGAATATCGATATAATTAAAATGAATATAATGAAACTAGAACCTATACGCTCAACAAGGATTTTTTCCAATTCCACGGTATACGAGATGTCAAATGTATGGACATATAAAAAAACTATTGTAACAGAATATTTAAATGTGCGAAATGGGCTAAAAATCACAAATCAAGTGATTGCCCAAAAAGACAAAAATAGATAAATCAACATATGTTAACTGCAAAGATATACGTCCTGCTAATTATAAAGGCTATGAAATACGAAAAGAAATCCTGAAAAAACTTGTCCCGTCAATACTACGCAAAACCACAGCACACGATGAAATTAGTCGCATGTCAATCAGAAATAGAACACAAGTAACGGTCACAACAAACGAAACAGCTAACGGTCTCTTTCCTCTGAAGTCCAATGATTCGAGGACACAAACTACTGCTACATACTAACTGCTACATAATAAACACATTGATATACACAACAATAACAAAAGGGAAATCTAATAGAAACGAAGAAATTGAATCATTAAATAATGATAATTCAACTCCACATAAAATGGAAAAAATGATAGAAAAATTAATAAACCTAATAGAACAACAAATACATCAAATGACAATGGTCATGGATACAATCATAAAATTCGTTACAATAAAACAAATTCGCATTGAAAATTAACGTAAACAGAATGTTAAAAATAATATCCTGGAATTGTAACGGGCTACAAAGAAGAAATATCGAACTGCAGCGATTTCTCAATCAACACAAAATAGACATATGCCTACTACAGAAAACACACGAAACACCATTTATTCACTTTAAGATACATTCATTCGATATATATGCAATATCAAATAAATTAAGCAGAACAAGAAGAGGAACAGCAATTTTAATATGAAAAGGGATAAAACACTATCCGATGCAAAGAGTAAAAGAAAAATACTCACAGACAAGCAGAATTAAAATATATCTAAGAAGACGGCAATATTCTTGTGATGTTATATTTCACCGAATCATTTATTAACTGAGAAAGAAATAAATGAAACACTACCGAAACGAAACTGTTATATGATAGGAGAGAATTTCAATGCAAAAAATTACCTATGGGGATCACAAATAAATACACAAGAGATAGACTTATACACAAAATAGAAAACAAAAACTAACTGTAATAACGCAAGATAAATTGGCCAAGAAACGTTGAAGCAGCCCCAGATATCACAGATTTTTTTATAACAAATTTTAAACTACATGTAACAAAACACATATAACAAAGGTAAGGGCATTGCAGGAATTAAATTCGGATTATGTACCCCTACTTATGTATCATAGCAATAAGCCACAATTAACTGATGTAAGTACGTTAACAATTGGAAAAACGAACTGGGAAGAATTTAAGAAAAAATTAGATAAACAAATAAATTGCAATATGAGATTTAAATCAACAGAGGATATCGAAAAAGCAATGAAGAAACTCACGAAAATAATTCAAACAACAGCAACATTGACGCCGACGACGACTAAAGTAGCGTATAAATTCAACGAAAATTCCAATGTACATAATAAAAGCAATAAAAAAAAAAAAAACTTAAGACAGAAGAGATGTGGAGAAAATATAGAACAATCATACTAAAACGGCTACTCAACAAGCACAACAGAAAGCTGATCAGGAAGCACAACATAATAAATTTGAAACGTATATGACAAGCCAAGGAACTATGAAAGAGACGAAGGCTATAACCTATGGCGAACAATTAAAAACATTAAAAGGTCAAAGAGGAAAGAACCTTTTCAACGGTATATCGATGAAAACCTACTAGAAAATAATTTTAACTAGGCTTCAAGCTATCATCACAGAAAAAAATCTTATACCACCACACCAATTTGATTTTCAAAAAAAAAAAAAAAAAAAAACATGCCACAACTGAACAAGTTCACAAACTTACAAATAAAATCGCTAAAGCTCTTAGCTTAAACAGTACTGTGCGGCTATATTTCTAGATGTATAGAAAGCTTTTGATAAGATCTGGCATGAAGGTTTGCTATATAAAATTAAACTCAATTTTCCCATTTCTAACTACCATTTAATTAAATCATGTTTAGAAAACAACATTTATAGTAAAAATTCAAGATAGCATTTCTGAGATTTACATGATAAAAGCTGATGTTCCACAGGGCAGTGTTCTAGAGCCTATTCTATACACTCTCTAAATGGCCAATATCCCCACTACACCAAATACACCATTATTCACATTTACTGACAATACAGTTATATTAGCTATATAGGAAGCATCTCAGATAATACAAACTTATATTCAAGAGCTTGAACAGTGGCTAAAAAGATGAAAGATAACCATAAATATGGATAAATACAATCGTATCACCTTCATATTACGGAAAGGAGTTTTACCACACATCACACTAAATCACCTTTTAATACCGCAAACGAAATCCGTCAAATATCTAGGGCTACACGTGGACTCCAAATTTACTTGGAACTACATATATATAAAAAAATTGAACTAATTAGACTCAAAAGAAGAGATATGTATTGACTTACAAGTAAACATTCTAAATTATCATTTGAAAATAAATTATTGCTATATAAAGCAATAATTAAACCTATCTGGACTTATGATATACAACATTGGGATATGGCAGCCAAGAGTTATATTCAAAAGTTAGAATCACTACAAGCTATAATACTTAGAACGGTTGTCAATGCTCCGTGGTACATACACCATAACGAGATCCATAAAGATTTAAACATGTTATCAGTTTCTGACGAAATTGGGCGACTATATGAAAATTACAAAAATCGACTTGATCAACATCCCAACGCTGTTACAAAAGAACTATATTCATTCGATCAACCTAGAAGACTATGTAGGAAATATTCAATTGATCTACTATGTAGTATATAAATATCATTAAACTATACTATCACAACTGTACCTAGACAGATATTTTTGATGCTTCTCCATGGGTTAAGTATCCTCGTGTTATAATCAATTGTTAAACTAATTTACCGAAATTGTAAAGAATAGTGATCGAAATTTAAAAAAAAAAAAAAAGCAAAAAAAATAATTGGTATGTATAATAAAAAATAATGAAAACAAAATTAAAAACATACCACTCCTGAATAAAGACAAACTCCTGAATAAATAAAAAAGCAATTATTAATGATCATGTTCATCAATATTTTACTGAAAAATTACCACCAGTAAACTCATGCCAAATGGAACTTTTCATCTTTAGCACGATAAGTATTACAGGAACTTAAATACATTCACTCACTATTTAAATAGTTCCACGATGGTTCTAGAACACCTATCTACATTGTAGGTCGAAATTACGATAGATTGATTCGTAGTAAGTTGAAAATAAAATATGTTGAAGTTGTAATACATTAGATTGAATTGACTTTAATTGCCTTGAGATTTCAGAAATTATCTGAAAAAGAATTAAAAAAAAGATTTATATTTGTTGTCCAAAGTATTTCATCTTCAAGACTTTCGTCTACAAGTTCATCACTTTTTGCTCAAAGCGACAGGTATGGACAAAATATGTACGACAAGTGGGAAACAGTGTTTCCACCATGCGGTATGTAAGCTAAGTGTACATCCTTCTCACGTGTAACATAACAATCGGATTAGTATGGATTAGACAGTGTTAATAGAGTGTGAACACACTTTTCGATCTCTGATTTTACATCTTTCTTTGATGATGGAATGCGTCTTGCAGTAATCCATACTAAATACAATATCGGTACGCATTTGTTTCACGACAAATGCTGATTGCATAGTAAATATAATTGATATATATAATAACTAGTAATGCATGTAAATTTGCGATGGAACATAATTTTTTATCGAATGTTTTGTCAAAAATAATTATAGATATAATAAACTGGATATATTAATATATTTATATTAAATAGATTTACTTATTATTTTAATACAAATCAAAATATTTTAGTTTTTATAAAATATATAATATATAAGTATATATTCATTATTATTTTTGACAAAATAATCGACAAAATCTTTTTAGTCACAAATTTTTAAAAAATGTGTACATCTACCATGAAATGAAATTATATCAATGTTATGTCCTATCTAGCACGGAATACCGCGAAACGCACGTCAACCATCAGTGAAAAAAATAAATATGAGATTAAATAATGTAAGTTTATTCTAATAATATCTTACTAACCATCAAGGAAAAAAACTTCTAAAAAACTTCAGGTTCTAACATAAAAACATTACACGTTTTTAATCATTTATCAGCTTAAAATATACAGTTTTACTACTATATTTCAAAGATTTTAGAAAACTAAAAAAGATTATTTTAAAAAGATTCTCTTTTTTAATTTTGAAAATGTATAATAAATACATAAACTTCACTTTTACCATTTCTATTATTTGTGTTATTTTGTCTAAACAGACGTTAATAAACTTTTTAAACATTTTTAGTAACCAGTCTCATCCAGATTTTCTTTGAAAAAAATCGCGTTAAGAAGTATTACTCTTTCGAGAATAGTTTATGCATAAAGCTTTTTTAAAAATTCAAAAAGTGGAATTCTAGCTTAAACCTTCGTTTTTAAAATGAGATCTTCATCAAAATCCATTAAGAATTACGCTTTTTATTAACCAGGGGTAAAAAACCATAATAAAACCAACGATGATAAACAGCCTTAAAAGTAGAATTTTGTATAAATTATATTATAAATGCATAATACATCATCTGTCATTATTGCATTTGTCGAATTTCCAAGAAATGCTAAGAGAGATTGTACATGTCTACTTGTTTATATAATATATTTCTTTGTGCAAGGTTCGTCTTTCTAAAATTAATGTGTATTTCTTCATTACTCTTTATATCTATAGTCCTTCTTATTATAAACCTATGATTTTTGTATAGACTTTCTGGTAACATTTTCTTTTTTAGTTTACGTATATGTAAATATGTACACACTGTAGCTTATTTGGTCTCTGCATAAATTGTTTCACTCATATCTCTCTCTCTCTCTCCTCCCCCCTCTCCCTCTGTATCTTTTCTATAATATAGTATAATTCTCATGATTTTATTTTGCATTTGTTGTATGTTTTGTATATCCATTTCTTTCATATATCCATATATCTATAATACAAATTACAGTATTCAACAGTATTTAATGTGAAGACTGATCAAACTCTTGTACAGTATACATCTTAAAACCGGTGAGAATTCAACTCTTATCATATTTATAAAATTTATTTTAATCGCTATTTTTTGAATTATGAATTTAATATACTCATTAAAAACCAAATTATTATCTATTATAATTTCTAGATAATTATATTTACTTACTTGTTCAATTTTATTCTCTTTTATTTTTATTTTCTTATTTATATTTCCTGTCTATCTCCTCGATCGTTATATTATATATTTATATTTATTTATATTAATTTTTAATCTATTGAAATTTAACCATTCATACACTTTTGCTAGTTACCTATTCAATTTATCTTATATATTAACATATTTATACCATTTACATAAATAATGATGTCATTTGCAAACATTTTAATACTACATGTATCAATTTTTGTTGTCGTTTACACACACACACACACACACACTCACTCACTCACTCACTCACTCACTCACTCACTCACTCACTCACTCACTCACTCACTCACTCTCTTTCTAAAAACAACAAAAGATCTCAGATTGACCCTTGTGATATTTCATATTTTATTTCTCTATCGAAAATTCATTGTTGAATTGAATTTTTTGTTTCTTATTTCTAAGACAATCTTTCGGTCATAGTAATACTCTATCTTTAATACTATATACCTCACATCTTTTTACTAACCATTCTGTACCTACAGTTTCAAATGCTCTTTTCAAATTCAGAAAAATAATACTTACTATTTTGCCTTCATCAATGTAGCTTCTGTTGTTGATGCATTAATAATATGTACCATATCACTTCTTCAATTCCTTCCTTTCATTCGTTTCTCAATTTCTTTTTCCCTTCTTAATTTCGTATATCTCATAATTAATAGGAGAGAATTGCTTTAGATTTACCGAGTTTGTTAAATTTTTTACCTTAGCACTATCAATTTTTCCTTCCTTTATACTCTTGTTTTATACTATCAATAATCTCTTGAATATTACTTATAAAATGAAAAATATTAAATTTACTAGCTGCTATTTTGATATTATTATATTCTTTTGTATCTGTAAATCTTACTCTTATTATTTCCTTACTCTCTTTTCTTTTCTAGGAAGTCGTCCTTAAACATTTTCTATAGTTTCGAATTATTTTTTTATTATTTTCAAAATTCCTTTTAATATAATCTTCTTTGACATTTCTTATTATTTTTACTACTTTATTTCTTTCTTTTTAAATTTTCAAAAGCTAATATTCTTGTGTCAATTGCTTTTCTTTATAGTTTATCTCCTTTTATTTCCTATCTGGAAATCTTTTATTAAATAAAATCTTTTATTTCTCTACTTTGCATCCTACCTAGTATTCTATTCATTTTTACAGGAACTATTTTATTTACTATTTTTGATATTATCTTTATTAATCACTCTTTCCTATTTATTTATTTTTTCCTATTATTTCTATTTATTTTTTCTTTTATTTCAATTTTTCCTTAGCTTTTGTATTCTTCCCTTTACTTCATTAATTTTCTAATATATACACACACATACACATTTTTATTTCTTTAAATTTACGATTTTTATATGACCAAAACAATTTTATCATACGATTATCTATTTCCATAACGTTAATCTTATTTTTAATGTCCTCCACAGTTTTGTCATTTTTCTGACTTTCAGGAAATAATTACCTCACTATTTTCATTTTTCAATATACTAAAATAAAAACTTTCTTACCCGTTTCCATTTTTTTCTTATTTTTTAATTCTTTAATTAGCTTGTTTTTTTTAGTTTCCTAACTTTATTTCCAATCTGATTCTGTAAAATTTCTTTTATATTTTCTTCTATTATTTTATTCTTTATTATTATTTTAACGTTTTTCTTACTTTTATTAATACATTGAATACCATGTTAATAATATATGACTACTCTCAAAACGAATCTATCCAAAGTGAAGTTAAATGTGAATCTATTATTGATATATATTATGTTGAAATATTATCTACAAAAAATAAGTTAAGACGTATAATCATGTTTAATGAATTTATCTTATTAGGAGTCTTTATACCATTGTACTATCGATGATGAAAAATCAACAAGTAGTGACATTTACTCTAATTATATATTTCTATTAATCTTGACGTCATTGAACACTGATGACCCTCACGACGCTACAAATAAATTGAATACTGGTTACCTTATGGCATTCAATGTATTAATTTCCCATTCATATTCGATTTATTTCCTATTTCTTCTTGATCGTCTTGCTGATTTTCATTATCTGCTTTTACATTTACGTAGCATACCAATTTTTTCGCCTCATATAATATTTTTTTCCCGCATGCACACATTATTTATAATATGCATTATCACCATTATTACATTTATATTCAACCGTTGGTATTTCCTTTTTGTACTTTTGACAATTAATTTTCTTTATTCTTATTGCCTATGGTTTAATTGAGTTTTCATTTAACATAACCTACCATGCATATATTCCTTCTAAATCTATTTTCTTTTATAATAATTTCACTCATATTTTACTAACGTATTCTAATATTTGGCTTTATTCTATGTCCATACAACTTATATATTTTTTTTTTTAATCTTATAAACATTTAAATATTACTTACCGACCTTCTGCAACAAGTCCATTCATTCATTCATCCATCCAGAGAAAGAAAAAAAGAGGGAGGGGGAGGGGAGGGGGAGAGAGAGAAATAAAATGAAAGGAAAAAAATTAAGGTTATTATTTTCGCTTGAGACGCGTGCGATTTCAGCGACAGGTATGGACAAATATGAACTACAAACGCAAGCTAGGAACACTGCTTCACTATACGTCTACGTATCCATGTACAAGCTTATATTTGTACATCTCTCACACGCGGCCTGACAATCGGGTTCGTATGGTCAGAGTAAGTAATGTTAATAGACTATGAACTTACATTTCTCAGTCTCATATGTATATCTTTTTTTAATGGTAGTATTACGTCCTACGCCGACCCTGAACTTAGAATAATAGAAACTATTGTTCCTTGAATAAGCAATATGGGAACCTATCTTAACCGTTATAATTAGATAGAGAAAACAACGAAACCAGCACAGGTGTGAGACATCTATGTCGAGTCCTCAAATCCTCATCTCCACCAGCGCGCAGCTTTTTGGACGCCCGCAGTCGCCGTTGGACGTTTCCGCCGCCAGTTAGGGGGAGAGCTACGACGAGCCAATGGAGACACCGCGACAAATCGCTCCTCGCTGATTGGGTAAAATTCCTTATTTAACCGGCCGTACACCGTTGTCTCGACGATTACCGTTAGAATATTGTTGCTTAGATCATTTCGCTGTACTAATTACTACGATCATTATTTAGATTATTGCTTAAACTTTAACAGTATAGATTCTTTTGTTTAGATTATCACTCCAATATACGACTCAATCGTTGTTACTATTGTCTTGAACCAAATATTATTCTTATATCTATTGTTATTATTTGAAATAAATAAAGTGTTATTAAACAAGCTGAGTCAATAATCCCGATTGTGTCTACGGAAGCGACTCGCTCTTCCAATTATTATCGAGATGAATCTCAATTCTACTTCTATTTATAAATCGCTTAAACGCGATCGAGGAATTCGTTCTCCGAGGCACAATCGACAAATTCTTTTGTACGATTTTACCGTCAATCAGTTCTACTCTCTTCCGGAACCAAGCCAATCGAGCCGAGACAAGGGAATCGGCTTATCCGGCAGTAAATATATTCAATCCACCAATAAAAGAAGTGGATTCCAGCGTCGAGCCCTGTCAACCAGTCTTCATCACTGGACAGAGTTAAATCGCAGCATTCTCATTCGTCAATAGTAAAGGTAGATGTCATTTGATTGACTTGCATACGTCATCTGGCATACCGTCAGGGCAAGTCCCGTCCTATAGAACTGCACACAGCAGGTGGGGGCCGAAAAGGGCACATTAATCTCACGTAGCAGGAACTCCTCGAAGGAAATTTATTTTCCCGAGGCTTGTGTTTCGTTAGACATAACACGGTATTGCATGCAAGTGTTACGTCCTACGTCAACCCTAGACTATAGAATAAAAGCTGTAAATTACGACTCTACATTTTTCCGGACATTACTACGAATAAATGACATCTCGCCTTTGTAAATTGAGTTAAGTTAGAATTAAAATGGAAATCTACCTTAAGTGATACAATAATTAAACATATGTTTACCATAAATATATTACAAATCTAATACGATTGTACACAAAAGCGACTTGACATCTCCGCCGTCAGCTAGAAAGAAAATTACGACGAGCTAATGACGACATAGCGACAAACCACCCTTTGCTGATTAGTCAACTATTTAAATATATTGCTCTCTATTTGCACACGCCATCTTTGATTATTCGATTATTATTACTAAGACTATTTTTTGGATTATTCAATTTATTCTTAGTTCTGTTTCAACAGGATTATTTGCTTAGATTATTCGTTTTCTTACGATTATTCGATTATTCTTTAGACCAGTTTTGGATTATTCACTTCGAATATTTCATTACGATTATTTCGACTAGTCTTTTCCGACACGATTATTCTTAATTCTTTAGACAATTATTCTCTTCGATTATTATTCTATTAAAAAACCAATACAGATTATTATTTTTGTTCAATTGTATCAATTTGTTATTGTTGCTTTGAATAAATGAAGTATTGTTGAAATAGTCTAAGTCAATAATCCCAGTTGTGACTATCGCTTTTTTACATAGACTGAAAAGGATCATATTATACACATTGCTTTTTATCAACCAATTGAAAAATCATAACATTTCTCTCATTTAGATTTTAGAATTATAGTAACCATAGATTAGATTTAAGAGATTCTATCGTTTTAATCGTTTCATGAAAATATATTTCTACTTTCTTGTCGTTTTCCTAACTTCTGCAAGCTATATAATGAAAAACATTAATATCTATCTCATTCTTTCAAAGAATGATTTAAATTGTAACAGTAGAAAATAATACTAAATAATATAATTTTATACGAAACAACATTTATGTCATGATACTTAAAATATATTCTTCTATTTATGATGTGTCACTTTGATTCTCAAAGCACGATATCAGAGAGCGTGACAGTTGCACCGAAAGAAAATTTGCGAACCGATCATAAAACGGCGACGTAGGAAGCTATTGAGTTTCAATTTAGTCAGTAATAAATTACCATTGTACATAATCGTTTAAATAAATTGATGAAGAGTAAAACATTCTTGAGTTTTCTCGATATTATTTTTTGAAGAAAATAGAGGTAAATAAATGTGAATTCCCTCAATCAATGCTGGCATCTATATATTTTTGATGACCCTAACATGATCACGGTAATAACGAAAAAGATCAGGCTTACTTGGCGAAAATAAGTTAGCATTCCCAATACAGCGTAAGCGTCCTCGAGGGTGCTCGAAAGTAACATCGGCGACGTTAATGAGTCCGATGCAAGAGGTTCAAAGAATTTGAGCGAGATACAGAAAGATCGAGATAGAACTGCAAAGCACAGAAGTTTACACGAATGAGTTCGAGAATCTCAAACTCTCTATGCTTTCTGTGTGACTACTTTGGAAAGATTTGAAAACAGGACTTTACATAATTATGCAACTTTGTGGATATATAAAAAATTTTTTTCTAATTTTCACATAAGTAAAAGCCTGTTTTGACAACTGGAAATGATAATATAATGTAAAAAAATTTTTATCTTTCAAATGAGCCCTTTATCAACAAAATCGGACAGAAATGGTGACCATGAGAATTCATGGCGTAAACCTTACTTTTAATTGTTTCCCTTCAATTTGAAAATATACCGTACATATTTTCTAATCGACTTTTTCCATACTATTTCCATTAATTTTTCCAATAGAAACATTGAGCCATTTTATAAAATCTATATAAATACATATTTTGTGCATCATTAGTCATATTTGTTATTCTCTTGTTTTCTTTTTCGTTTTATTTCCTTTTCCATTTTTGTTGAAAGTAATTGCATAGTTATGACATTCTCATATCACAAAAGAAAGGAGAAATGTAATTGTAAGCATAGTAAAAGAATAGAAAGTATATGTAAATCGAAGTGCGGAAAAATTATTTTTGAGTATTTTTCATTTGAATATATTTCATATTATTTTTTTTTCAATTTTGTTTACTTATAATAAATACTATTAATCTAAATTGCACACTATTGATAGCACAAAGTAAGTAATTTGTGTATTGCTTGGGTTCTTTATATCTTTTATTATATTCATGATTTTCTACATGAATCTTTAAAATGTTTTTGTTTTGCTAAAATGCATCTTGTTTCTTTCTTCATTGGAAGTATGTTCGTACTTGTAATTGAAAGACAATTCGTCGAAAGTGATTGGATTATTGTTACACACGTAATCAAGTAAAAAAATGCGTACTGATATAAATAATATTATGTACACGCTGATTTAATTGTTTCTAATCTTTATTTGATGTCATCAAAAAAATATTATCTCTGAGTACACGAGATCGTTTTATGCTACCTTCAATTATTTGTTTAGCAATAATGAAGGTATATGAATCTCAATAGAGAATCTGCTGCAAATTCTATTGGTTCGTATATATTATTGATGTATCTTCGAATAGATCCTCGATATTTCGATTTATTAATTAACATACATTATATTTGTTGCTTTATTCTATAAGTATTCCGTTATTATTAACTAGCTTTTGGACGTAATATTCGAATCGGTATCGAGCCATCGTTATCGATTCATTTCGTTATCGAATAGATTCTCTAATGATATATTGATTTTATTAGAAATTATACATTATTACATTAATTAAGATACATTGTATTTATTGTTTTGTTATACAAGCTCTTGAACAAAATATTTCAGTCGGTATTAGATCAGCCTGCTTTATTACTACACTCGACATTTCTGTGTATTATTAAAAATATATATTACTTTTTAGTAAAATTACTGACGCATTCAGGACAAACTTTGCACTTTCAATTTCGGCATTTCCTTGGACAAGTTTATCGCATCCTTTAGATTTCTAACGTTAATCATTGTAGCTGATTTTATTTTCTCATTATACCTCATTGTCGCAGCAATATGAGAAAAATGGCGATCTCTTGTATAAGTGTAATTTTATCGGTAATTGAGATATCGAGTTTCAGCAAGCTGTTCTTGATTTTTAAATTTCATTGTTCTTTTTTCAACGTGGAAAATGTTCAAAGCATGCACTAAAAGAGTTGTAAATCTTCTCTGTATCATATACGTACATATTATAAATATATAGAAAACAGTACTAGGGTCTAAGTGATATATCGATGGCAGTTTCTAAAGTATGAGTTTTGTTTACAATAATCCATTCGGTAATTTGTTACTCTATAATATTTTAATATCTATAATATCTATAATATTTTAGAGAAAGTCGTCTAACTTTCTGATATGTCGATGTATCATTTTTCAAAACCAGTTTCATCTTGATGCTTTTTTGCTATTTAGTAAAGTTTTTAAGTTTTACAATTTTTCATTTTTCTTTCATTGATTTTACTTTTTCCAAACGATTCTTCGTTTTACTGTCTTCTTGTAATTAATGAAATTTTTCAATAAATAAAAGAAAGGAAGGTTTATATTTACCATATATTTCTTTATAATAATGTATTGCATTATCGTTTTAACCAAGTATAGCTTTTATTAAATAAATGATAGGCTAGACTAAAAATAAGATTTGTTAATTGTTTTTATATTCGACATTTGTAAGTAATAAAATAAAGACGAAAATATCATTATTTTCAAAAATGTTTTTTAATCACTTAAAATAATGAATAATAAATAAACACAATTGTATTCAAAAGAAAAAACGAAAAATCCTCCATTTGAATAGAAAGCTTAATTAATGGATTAAAATTTATTAAATTGAAAACTATGATTACATTCATTAATGGATTACAGAAATGATTACAAAACTATTGTTTACTGCTCAACTCTATTTTCCGATAACTAATCTCAGAATACGAAACTGATTTTTATTTCTGAGAGATATCAATACGGCAGATATTAGTTCTTTATTAATATTAATTCGGTATTATTATTAATATAAATTCGGGTATTAATATTTCTTCGTTTCTATAAAAGAGTATGCGACGACGCGATCGCTCTTTGACAGTTGAATCATGTTCTCACAATCAGATAATAACTCTCAAATACAGTATCTGCTAATAAGAAATATTCTACAGAGCAGTAATTCGCGATATTTTTATTCTTAAGTGAATGCATATCTTAACAATGAGAGACGGGGAAACGACCGAAAAGGTTACGGATTTTATAATGAAATTACAAAATAGGATACTCTTTTTTGCTCGAATATTCTGGTTTCTAGCATTCACATTAATTTCTAGAACTTTCACAATTTCAACATTTATGAGATGGCTGATTAGAATTCCTCGTGGTATAGTAGTTTCCTCTTTTCATGTATAGTATCGATTAAGAATAAAAAAGACAGGAGGTCGGAGAGACAATGGAACTTAAAAAAAATATATATTTTTTGTTATACAACTTGAGTACAAATCCGTTTGTTTACTAATAGACCAAAGTTTGCGCGTGAAAAATGTGAAAAAATAATAAAAAGAAACAGGCTTCCTATCGAAGCATGGGTTTTTATATAAGCAGATCTTGCTAGGATCCAAAAGAAGATATTTGTCTTATTAATAACTAGATCCCATTGTTTCTAATTCTCCCTATCTTCTTAATATGGTAAATACCTGTATCAATTTCCTTTGCTCTCTATTTATTTAATGTCTAAAGAAATTTAATGTCTAACCAAATGCCGTCTATGTTGCGAGCTAAGCAATCTCTTATTTGAATGTTATTTTTATATCCAGTGATCGTTTGTCGGTAAAAAATATTCAATTTAAACCGAATACTTACATTCATGTTACACGGATACACATCACAATATACATGTATAAAATAACTTTTGACTTGAGTCAAATTTCAATTCAGTCGCGTAAAAAAGAATGTATTTTGTGAAGTATTGGGCTTTTCAAAAGACTTGTGTAGATTGTTTTCTATCCTCAGACACAAAATTTAAATGAATTACTCAATTTAAAATAAGAAATATTTCAAGATTTAGTTAGAAATGTTTCGTTTCGATATATGCATAAAATTAATTAGTATTACTCTTTAATATTGTTATACATATGCAAAAAGTATATATATATATATATATATATATATATATATATATATATGTATGTATGTATGTATGTATAGATATCTACATGTTTTAATTCATATATATATATATGGAAATACCGTACTAAACCGTTAGACAACCAGTATATACTATGTTACGTTTATTGGTTTATATTCAAGTTCTTTTTATATCTTATGTTATGTTTAACGATATAATGTAAAATATGTTTTTGATTGCATCAGAATAAAACGAACGGAATTTTGTACATTTTGTATATAATTAAATCAAATAGATCTAAAGAAAAAATTTCCGATATTATATAATATTTTATTTTTCTCATTCACACTTTTATATAGGACATTCTGTTAAGGATGTTTGAATTTTAAACTTAAATAAAACAAGTCATATTGGTGGTGTTATAATATCTTTTATTTTGTATTAAAGTACATTCGCGATATTATTACGTATAAAAAATAATATTGGTCAAATGGCAGCCGTAGCTCTGTATGATGGAGTATATTCTAATAAACCAATTTCCGACGACATTCTCGTGTAAATAAGACTTAATTTCGCAGACTTCAATGACAGAAATGATGATCTTCAACTTGTCAATTGCTCATGGTTTGTTGGAATTGACGAACGATTTAATCTAACTCCACAAAAAATAGCGTAAAAACGTTAAATTACGATCTCGGTGGTAAATTGGTGTAATTATTTCACGAGATAACAAATCCTTCGAATTTTTTAATCAGCAATGCTTGACGATTAATAACTTAACGAAGACTTACGTATTCAATAATAAAAAAAAAAAAAAAATTTGTTAATAAAAAATTTTAATATTTAAAAAAACAAAATTGACTTTAAAAGGACTTGGAAACTCTCATCTAAATAAAAAACAATAAATACCATGATATTTCTCTGTTAAACTCCATTCTTATATTCATAATTTTTCTCTATAATGTCATGTTTTTGAGATTTTGAACAACCGATATATATACACACACATACGGATTTATTGTCCTTGTTTTTCTTCTTATTCAATTTTCTTGAATTAAGTGCTACGTATCGATTGTTTTCTAAGTATAAAGCTTTTTATTTTATAAAATTTTAGATATGTAATTGACACGCTATGTAATTGATTCTCATGATCTTTTTTATAATCGGATTGATCGTAATCGTATGGTCGCTTAAATATAAAAATAAAAAAGCAAACAATTCGGACTAAAGAGTGTTCGACTCTCGAGGACATCATAAAATTATTACATATTTCAATATAAAAGTTTATCAATTAGTTACTATATTTAGTGACGAAATCGTTACGTTCTGGTTGCAGCTGAGTTCGGTATATAACAGTTGTATTAAATAAAAAAAGGAAAAAAAGAAAACAAAAATATGAGTGACACATATGAAATGACTTCACCGGTAAATATGAACAAAGTATGAATACAAGCTGAGAACCCTGTCTCCACCACGCGTCGTCTATCGTATCACTATATAAGTTTGGTAAGTGGTATTTCCTTCTCACGCGTCATAACAATTAGTTTCGTGTGGGTTGGAATAAGAAGTTTAGTAGACTGTGAACTTACACTTTTCAGTCTCTCATATGTATATCTTTATTTGATAATAGCCGTGCGTTTCACAGTGATCCGTGCTACGTTTTTGTATTTGTTTCACGATAAATATATCGAAAATAAATATAATCGATAATTTTAGTGTAAGAATTAGTGTATAAATTTACGACAAAAATGATTTCGTCGAATTCTTCGTTGTTTCCTTAAAAATAATTACTGAATATTTATATATTAATTATTTTAATACAAATTAAGACATAAGTTCATTTCCACACTACCTATGAGGTAGAACTCCCAGCGCGTTTCTTTTTTACGTAGTTTCTCTTGCATGACTAGTTCATTCTATACTACTTCAACTACTACTACTGATAACAATAATAATATCATATAATATAATAATAATAATAGTAAAAATATACTCAAATATAATTTATATATATTTAAACGATATGAAAATAAATGTATTACGTTCCTGAGATACAAGAGAAACAATACGGACGAAAACAAAATAAATGTTTCGTACTTGTCATCATAGGTCGTTGTATTTGTATCGATGCGCGGTCATGTTCGAAATTATCAAGGACACGATTTGTTGAGAATGCATATAATAAACCATGACGTAAAATGATATATTTTTCCTTTCTTTGTTATTATAAATTACCATCATCGTGTGTCATGATGTATATAATATATATTCTTTTTCTTATTATTGTCCTTATTACTATATTATTATATTACATATTATTATTAGTTATAATATGAAGTGCTCCTACAGAGGAAACCATAACGAAATAGTGCTGGGAGAAAAATCTTATAAATAATGTGGAACTTGTGTTTTGTCTTTAAAAATAATATGTATGTTCACATTAATTTTGAAAAAATAATTCACAAATGTATATGCTTTATATGCATTTGTCATCAAACAAAATTATAATGTTGTTGTGTTCTATCTAACATAAATCACCGCGAAATTCACATCAGCCATTAGTGGAAGAAATAAATATAAAAAATTGGATAGTAACACCTTAGTAAATTATTAAATAAGAAAAAAGAATAAATTAGTTCATTATTTTTATTTACATTGATACAGTAAAAAAACCACCGGAATCATTTTAGTTTCAAATCTACAATTCCTACATTACGAATGTAGATGCTTGCAATGTGCCATACCATGTTGCTTATAGAATCTTTATCTTTTTAATCTATAAAATTTATAAGGAACTATAAATTTTTTAAACCTTAAACGATATCTTAAAAATTCAAATCCATTATTTTTGCCATAGAATTGTCCATCCAAAGCTCATTAAAATGACCGAATGAGTTACTGTAGCTTCTCGGTACGATCATCCTGAAAAGCATTTCTTTGCATTTGGAAACATTTAGAAAATCTGAACATCAACTCTTTACGCACACAAACAAGGCAATTACTACTTCATGAAACAAACATAACATTCAAGCGTGTGTACAAAAATTAGTAGTGGAAGTACAAGCTTTTTCTCCTTTGTCGCAAATTTCGAGGGGCGTCATAGGGTTAAACCTTTTTTTCGCGAAAAATGTCGAAAATAGCATTTATGTCAGCAATGAAAAAGTGAAATATAAACAATAAATACTGCAGAAAGAAAGAAGATAAAAACCTTTGTAATGTTGTGTTACAAAAGAATGTTTAAGATCAAATGGATACATTGCATCACAAATAAAGAGGTATTGAATCAATTTTATGAGACAAGAGTAATTTGGCGATGTTTGATCTAAAGAAGTGATAGGTTGATAGAACATGACTTTTGATATCTATATAATTTACTAATATAATTTTTCAAGGAAGTGTATAAGTTAAGAATGGTAAGGGGAGACCAAAGCATAAGTATTACAAAAAAGAAATGTAGGCTGATGTATATAGTTGTTATTCAGAGATAAAAGATAGGGTTGCATAGAAGATTACATTGAACCAGTCTATGAATTGATAATTCAAATCAATTAACCTTGAACGAAAAGGAATACCGTTTGCATATAATTTTTCTTTTTTTCCCTCTCCTTATATTATTTCTTTAGAAAATAAGATAAGAAATATTTACCTCGATTTTTTGATACGCACACAACACAAGTGTATCCATTATAATTACTGGCAGTACATATAAAAAGTATAGACAGAAGAGATAGATCGTTCGATAGTTTTGATTTCTAATCCTAAAAAAGCTATAGTACTAAATTGCTTTTTTAACTCTTAATCAGCAGGCCGATTATATTGGTCCTCATTACCTATGCGAAAACTGCCACGGGCCAATGTATCGATTTCATGCATTTGTATTCATATGAAAATATTATACATTGTATCGATCCTCTATATTTTCTACATATTCTCTTATATATTTTTTAAGTTTAAAAAACATAAATACTAAAACTTTCTTTTAGAAAAATTGATATTTTCTTCTTTATAAAACAATTTATAGAAATGTACATATCAAAGGGCTCTGGCAGTCTTCATATATACTGCGTAGATGGATCTGGCAGCCAAAGGGTTAATCAATACCAATTGTCCGTATCTGATCGTCATGTCTTTCAGTTTGTTGTAAATGAATAGATTATTTTTAGATACGTAATTATAAATAGAAGTATTTTTGCTGTAAAAGTATATATTCGAATGAGCACGCATTTTGAGATTGAAGGAAGTTAAGTAGTGTTGATAATGTAGAGGAAGATCAAGGAGGTAAGAAATTTCAGATATTTGAAATACGAGATAAAAAGAGACAGGAAGAAAAAGTAAAGAAATTGATATATGGAATCATAGATACAGTATGGAGGATAGAGAACAAAGAATTAACGAGAATCTAAAAGAGAGACTGCGATTATTTAATATGTTGATGTGGGTGGCTTTAGATTATAGCATAAAAATATGGAGAAAGAAGGAAAAAGAAGACGCGAAAAGATTGCAGGGACGTCCGTATATATGATGGATGTAAGATAGAAAGGGCTATGTTGAAAACTAAAGTGGTTGAGAGGGTATGGCGTAAAGGTAACTAAGAAATGGAAAATGGGGAGTTGGCAAGATGTTTAATAAATATAGAGAGAAGAGAAACTAGAAAAAAGAGATTTTAGATAAGCAACAAAAGAACAGACGAGCGAAGGTAGAAGAATCTAGGTTCAACAAATGGTACTCAAGGATAACGAATGAGGATCAAGAGCTATCAAAATCTAGAAAAAAGCCTGGGGAAAAATAGATGAAAAAGGTTATAAAGTTTGTAGAAAGAATTTGTAGAAAAAAAGAAGAATCATGGAAGTATATGTAGACTAGGAATGAAGGAAAGAGGTGGAAGAATATGGGTTCTAGGAGAGAAAGGAGAAGACTAGAGATGGTTAAGAAGGAAGCTGAGGCGAGGAAAAAGATAACGCAAGAGCAAAAAAGGAGAATAGCAAAAGAAGAAAAAATTTTCTGATAGGCTCGGTAAAAGGGAGCAGGAGCTGAAAATAGGGACTATAATATAGCTGATACATGTTTCAGAAGTTAGGCAATGTATGGCTGATTATATGAATTGCTTGCTCTCGATCTTTCTTAATGCAGTGGATGATATCCATGAAATATCTAAAAAGTAAAGTATATTATACATATTGTAATTTTTGTGTTAACAATAACTAGATAATGAACCAATCTTTATTTTAATTTTATTTTTTAGCTCATTTTAAACCTAAAATATCCATTTTAGTTCTTCTATTTCATTATTTTTACCTAATAAAAGATATTGTTTGTTGGGCGACAGAGGATGTCTTCTCCATTTCTTTGTGCTATTTATGTAGATGCGATATATATGTCAGAAAAAAGGACTGTGGTATATGTGATGAAAGATCAACGCTCAATAAATAAAAAAATAAATTACTTGAGAAATTGATAAATAATTTGCATAAAATATTTAACATTATCTTCCATGTAATTTTTTATAATGTAAAATAATGTAAGTATGATTAAAGATAGTGTTTTAGAAAATAAGTTAGATATAAGATAGATTTAAAATATTTAAGTAAGATTCAGTATGATATTGTAAGGAAGAGGGACCTTATAACTTTATTTATAAATTTTATTTATAATATTTATTTATAAAAGAGAATTACTATCACTAATATCTAAAAATAAATATGCTCATTTCTATTAATTATAAAACTGAAAAATGATTTATTTGATAATTCGATCAAATTGTTCACAGAGCCCAATTTTCTACAAATATGAAAAAGAAAGGAAAAAAGATTTTTATTTTTCCAAAGTATATGTTTTGTGTTATTATATGTGATCAAATTTGACAGGTATTTCAATGTTGATAAGTCAAAAAGTTTTTTATTGAAAAAGCAATTATAAAAATCGAATATCCGGTGCCAATTACACGAGCTTTTAAAAGTATTAAAATTAAAAATCTATAAAAATCTATAAAAAAAATCTACAAAATATTAAATTTCAGAAACAAATTATCTAATTGAATGTGAGAATATGACAATAATAGATTTTTTTTATTATGACTATTCAAAATATAAATCTTTTCAGAATTATCTATAAGCGAAATAGAACTTACTTCTAAAAGTTCTTCTTGATTTCTTTGGCATCTTAATTTCATTAACTCATAAAAGTGTATATTATCCTGAAAGAGGAAAGATCTTTTTTCTCTGTATCACATATGGAAAAAAAATCTTTTTTATATATGCCAATAAGCCAATGTTCAATGAAATTAATTTTTCTATAAATTGATAAATAATCTTTATTAAAGACTTAATTATTTTTCACCTGTAATAATTACTTTTATTAATAAAGATAAGAAGAAATGAATATGAAATTAAATGAGCCCTAAAATAGGGCTATAATTTTTATAAAAATACTCTTAGAAAAGATTAGATATCTATGTTATATCAAAATCTATTGGGAAAACTACATTATAAAGTGAAAAATTTCTTGATACCATAGATATTAGAAAAAGAAAAGGTGACCACAAACTGTTATGTTGACTCAGCCTGTTTGAATAACCTATTTATGTTGGTAATCATCTTACAAAGAATTGTACATAAACAAAAAACATTAGCAAACTGTTAAAAAATAGCTAAACTGTCCAGTCAGTGTTAATGTATATGGAGAAGATTTTGCACAGAATTTAAGAATAAAAATTTAAAAGGAGTTGAAAGATTATCAAAGAGACAGAGAACCATGTTGTGACCAGAAACAACAACAGTAGTAGCGACAACTAAAGGGACAATCGAATTAAATCTAATAAACCATAAATTCTTTTGTTTCTATCAATTCATTCAAACACAAGAAGCATTATAACAACCTACTAGAGAAAAATAAGGATCAATGATCAGTGCAATACTTCAAGAAATTATAGCGTCAAAAAAGAACTTAGTACAATGTAAAACTGAAAAAGAAAAAATTTCATGTAATATTAGAATTTATTAACAAAATAGATTCAACATGGTAATGATGAATATATGCATCCAGTATATAAATGAACTTAGACAAGATATTTACCCTGAATTAATTGAAACAGTTAGAAAATAAGATTAATATAGCAAATAAGAATAACAAATATAACAGTGTATAATAAATTTATTAGTAAATAAATTTACTTATAGGTATCTAGACAGATTATTCAATGTTGGAGATAGAGTCTTATTGTTGAGCATTTTATTAAAACTCTAAACTCAATACGAATGACAACTCATTTTGGAGGTTGAAAAAATACTCAAAAATGAATGCGATCACATTCCATATATAAAATTAATTTACTAATAATACTAAAAGACAGGAGATCATAGTAGAACATGTTAGGTGCTATTTAAACCAACCAACATTAAATGACTGGTACAAATATAATATGATACCAATGAAATAAAGCCAATTATTAAGGTTTTACTCTTTTTTACAGAAAGCTTATGGACAAATAAATATTACTCTTAACAAGTTATTTGAAAAGGTAGTTGTTCAATTAATACATCTCATTAACCATTTACTTAAATATGCATACTTTTTTCAGTGTTGGAAAACAGCTATAGTCATTTTTATATATAAACTGAGAAAAAGTCGAAAGATTCAGGAAGCTATAGGCCAATAAGTCTACTTTTAATAACGAGTAAATTAATGGAGAAGATAATTTTAAAAAGACTGAGTAGACATGAAACAATTGAATCATTGTAGATTATCAATTTAATCTCAGAGAGAAACAATTCAATAATTCATAATTCAATAAGTAATGAGAAGAGTCAATAATGTTAGCATAAAATGTAACCAAAGAAATATAACTATATTTTAATTATTAGGTATCGAAAAGTCTTTGACAAATTTGGATCAATGGACTAATATTCAAAATGATAAGATATAAATATTTAGACTGAATGATGAGATTAATTTACTCATATTTAAATAATAGATTTAAAAATTGTAGTGAATGTAAATAAATCAAGCAAATAAAAATATGTATATATCAATCATTTATCTATCTTTCTCAAAACTTTTTGTTGATGATACTATGATTTATGCCCATCCATATTACGCAACAGTTGAAGCTAATTTATTATAGCTATTAGAAGTACAAATTTATGTTAACTTACTATAAACTTAATCTTTGACAAATTAAACTTAATGCAATAAAGAATAAGGTCGTAATTTAAAAAAAAAAACTATTACAATATTAAAATATTCCAACCTAATAATGCTATGGACATAGCATAAAGCCTAGTAACTCAGTTAAATATTTAGGAGTGTATTTTGATCCTAGACTCACTTAAAGAATTAATAAAATAACTAAAAAAAAATATAAAAAAGTTAGAAACAGTACAAAATAAAATATATCTGCTAATACGAAAAAACACAAATTTATCAGTTAGAAACAAACTATTAATATGTAAAATGATTATTATGCCAATATTCACCTATGTGGAACCTACACATTTTAAGATACTACAAAAATATCAGAACAAATGTTTAAGACTGAGTTATTTAAGGATAAATATATTAAAATCATAGAACTACACTCAGAATCAGATTAATTCTATTTTACTGACTATGTCAAACAATTAATCATATTATTTTATAAATTTCCAATTCAATATTTTCACCAAGGATTTAACAATAATTAGAAGACATAATTAGCTTTTCAAAATGAAATATAAATTATCTTATCAAAGCTTTCATTGCAGCTGATTCTTAAAGGCTGTCATACAAAAGAAGATTCCAAGCCTACTGTAATTATTATCACTTGGATGTTACAATGTAAAATAAGCATCCAACAGCCATATCAGATATATCTTTGGATAATAATAATAATTATCGCTTTATGTTGTTTCATCTGCATCATTCACAATATCATCACAGAAAGATATCATCTTCGCACTACATGTACAAATAAATTTATTCCGTGCAGTCATATAAAGCATCAGTTATACATTCTCACGGAGCATTCTATACTTTTCATCATGAAAATTTTGATAGACTAAATGTTTAGAGGAAAAATGAAGATATTAGTAGAAAATTATCTAACATACTACTTATGTCAATTCAAAGTTTATTTATGCAGAAAGACATCTTTAAAACAGAATTAACACTCTAACCTTCATTACTAAACAGAAGTGTGTTGCAGAAATATAAATACTAATGTACGTACTTTTATTGGCTATTATTTCACTTGACGAAATAGTATTTACTATAATGAAGCAGCCTGGATATATGAAAATGATCGCAATTGATTAAATGTATACCAGTTTAGCAAATCAAAATCAATAATTCTTCGTTCCGAAAACACGAATAATACTCAAGAAAGCAATCTCGAAGGAGTACAACGGATTACTATGTAATACATACAATTTACATGGTGTATGGTATAGAATAACAACAAAATTAGTTGAGTTAGTGCCTTTATCAGCGATAAAATTATTGATAAAGCCAATATGAATGTACGTATCGTTTTACATTTGGGAATTACTGGTATTTATTTAAACAAAGATCTGGATGAGTTATAAGGTCATGTAATAGAACCAGAAAAAACCAACAATACTGGACATATTAACTAGAAAAGCTAAAGGAAGATATATTCTATGAGGCAAAGTATCACTACGTGTGTGTGTGTATTACACAAATATTATTAAGAATCACTTTAAGTCCGTCAAAAGTATAAATATTACCAATCGATTTGCCAAACTGAAATATATAAGAATCAAGACTTGGTTGAAACGGATTCGTGGTTTTAAAGATTCCATCATTCTGCTTTAGAACGACTTTCGCATATTGTTACGTCTTTCGGCCAAGAATTATAGATGTAGACGTATAATATTTAAGCTACTTAAATTAATAATTTATAATATTCATGCTTATAATATTATTTGTGCCCGTTATATAGAGAGTTATTTTTATCATACATATTTCGTGCGTACCGTATAAGAAGTATGATCAGAGTATTACGCGCCCGTCACATGTAGGATGTTTCTAAAATTTTAATTCGCTACATATACTTAATCAATACTTTATCTCTCTTTAGTCAAAAAACAAATGTTTACAAAATTAATAGTGATAAGCAAAATCTTCGTACCCACTATATAGGGAGTCGTTTTTATTTTACTTCTGTACTTTACATTATTTTACCTATAATAATGTACTTTTTATTTCTTTTTAAATATGTATATCTTACACTCGTAATATTGTGAAATACTTTTTAAAAAGCATTCTATTCAACCGGCGCTGCCCAAAACTTTTATGACAGATTTTGCGCACTGTAGTTTTGTAAAACTCAATTTAGGCTCCTGTTTTTTTTTTTTTTATATTTGCAGACATTATAATTGTAAGTATTTTTTAAAAAACATCCTAAATCGCCCTCTATTGAGTCGTGCCTACCGAAGCTTTTACGACAGATTCCGCACATCGTAATTTATTTAAACCACCCTTAAGTTACGGTTCTTTGTCGTATTTTCGCAGATATTAAAATTTACAGAATATTCTTAAAAGTTCCCTAAATTTCCCCATATCGCCCTATCGAAATGTATATGACAGATTCTGAGCACAGTATGCTACATAAAACAACACTTTAGGCCCGGTTTTTTGCTTTAGTTTCGGAGATATTAAAATTTATTGAATTTTCTTAAAAGTACCCTAAAACGCCCCCTTTTGAACCGGCCCTACCAAAACTTTTTTGCCTTTTTCCGCAGACCGTATACTTCATCAAAACACCCTTAAGTCCCGTTTCTTTGCAGTAGTTTTGGGGATATTAAAATTTAAGTAATTTCTTAAAAAGTTCCCTAAATCGCTTCTATTCAGTCGATCCTTCCGAAACTTCTATGAGAGATTTCGCGTACCGTAAGCTTCGTAAAACCAAGGTCACGTTTCTTTGCCTTAGTTTTGGAAATATAAAAGTTTAAATAATTTTATAAAAAGCACCCTGAATCGTATTGAATTGACCCTGCTGATGTTTTAATGACAAATTCTGCTCACAGTAAGCTTTATAAAACCGCCCTTAGGCACCAGTTATTTGCCGTAATTTAGGAGATATTAATATTAAAAAAATTTTTTTTATAGCATTCTAAATCGTCTATTGAGTCGATCTTACTCCAACTTTTTCGTTAGATAGCATGTATCATAAGCTTTATAAAACCAACCTTAGGCCCCGGTTCTTAGCCATAATTTAGAAGTTATTGAATTTCAAGTCATTTTATTTTAAGCACTCTATTTTGCCCCCTATTCAGCCGGCTCTGCCCAAACTTTTTCGGCAGGATGCACGCAGTATAAGTTCTATAAAATCACCTTTTGACCCTGTTTTTTGCCATACTTTGGGAGATATAATAATTTGAAGAATATTCGAAAAAGCAACCTATTTCGACCGTAATTGATTCGGTCCTTCTTAAACATTTTTGACAGATAGCGCACCTCAAACACTATAAAACCACACTTAGATACTGGTACAAGATTATAGTTTAGGAGATAAAAATTTTTTGTAATTTTACAAAAAGCACCCTATATCGTCCTCTATTGATCTCGTCTTGCCCAAATTTTTTTGACGGATAGCGCACCTCGAATACTTTATGAAACCAGCATTAGGCACCGATTCAAGTTCATAGTTTAGGAGATATAAATATTTTAAAAATTTTGCAAAAAGTACCATATTTCGCCCCATATTGGCTGGCCCTGCCCAAGCTCTTTTCATATATAGGGTGCAACGAGATCTATATAAAACTACCTATAGGCTCCGGTTCAAGGTCATAGATTAGGAGATATAAAATTTCAAAAAAGTTTTACAAAAAGCAACCTATATCGCCCCCTATTGGTCCTGCACTGCCCAAATCACGTGTAGAGTGCAACGAGAGCGATCTAAAACGACTCTTAGGTCATAGATCAAGATCATAACTTAAGAGATATAAAATTTTACACAAATTTTACAAAATGCACCCTATTCCGCTCCCAATTGATCCACCCCTGCTCAAACTTTTTTCACATATAGGTCACAACGAGAGCTACGTAAAACCATCTATAGGCCCCGGTTCAAGGTCATAACTTAGAAGATATAAAAACTTAAATAATTTTATAAAAAGGACTCTAATTCGCCCCCTATAAAATCGGCCTTGCTCAAACTTTTTTCACATATAGAGCGCAACGAAAGCAATCTAATGCCACCGTTAGGCCGCGACTCATGGTCATAGTTTAGGAGAAAAAAATTTTTTTTAATTTTACGAATAGCGCCCTAAAGAACCCACTATTGATCCGACCGTGCCCAACCTTTTTTCACAAATAGAGCGCAATGAGGTCTATTTAATGTCACCCATAGGCCCCGTAGACCTATCTAATGCCATACTTAGGCTCCGGATTAAGGTCATAGTTTAGGAGAAAAGAGATTTTTTTAAATATTACAAAAAGTACACTAATTCGTCCCCTAATGATTCGATCCTGCAGAGAATATTATCACATATAGAACGCAACGAGAGCTATCTAGAAACACCATTATGCCCCTGCTCATGGTCATAGTTTAGGATAAAAATTTTTTTTTTAATTTTACAAAAAGAACCCTATTTCACCGCCTACTGATTCGGCCCTCGCCGAATTTTTTTCACATATGCAGCATAACGAGAGCTATCTAATGCCATCCTTAGGCCCTGGTTCAAGGTTATAGTTGAAGAGAAAAAATATTTTCAATAATTTTACATAAAGTATCCTATCTTGCACTCTATTGATCCAGCCGTGCCCAAACTTTTTTCGCATATATAGCGTTGCTACAGATATCTAATGACAAACTTAGGCCCCAGCTCAAGGTCATAGTTTAGGAGATAAAAAATTGTAATGTATTTAAAAAATTTTTTAAGTATTTTACAAAAAGCACTCTATCTCGCTCCCTATTGATCCGGAACTTTTTTCACATATAGAGCGCAAAGAGAGTTATCCAATGACATTATTAAGCCCCTGCCCATGGTCTTTATAAGAATCGTTCGAAATTGGTTGCTATAATATTAACGACGTGTACTAATAAAATATTTGCAATGTCTAGAAATATTATAAATATTCATAACATTAATGTTTAATATAAGCAAAGTATATAATTTCAAAAATATATTTTACAAAATATATAAAGGGACTTGTATTAATTAATTCGCAGCGTACTGCGAATTCCATTGCCAATAAGTTTGAATGGAGATTAAATGAAATTGCGTCTACATGATATACGTTGTAGTACTCTATGCATCGTCGGGTATCTTCATTAGTTATCATTCGTTTTGTTATAATCCTTCTCCCTCTGCGTGTGCACTTGTACGAGTATGTATGCCGGGCGAGACTGCGTGCGCGGATGTGTGCGCACGTCTGTGTATATTGCCAGTTTTAACAATCAGAAAGGTGTTTTTTCACTCGTTTTCCTCCTGTTAAACAATAGTAGATAACTGGATAATACGATTAGTTTTATCTAATTATTTAATTAATTTTTTCGTTCGCATCTTTTACAGTTACAATTTTTACCACGTTATCGTTAATTTACTTCTTTCGTACGAACGACCACATTTTCCTAAGTTTACTCCTCATTGGAGAATTTAAAAAAATGATCGAACCATACTTTCAGTTCATTAATAATTCATACTCTACTAATTCAAATCTAACTGGTTAGTTCCTAGAAAAGTATTATATTTCTCTAATCGTTTATTTCTTATTACGTATAACCGCGCGTTTATTATTACTATAGCATTTATTATGTTTCTAACAATATAACATTTGGGATCGTATTTTCCGAATGATTAAATATTTCAAAAAGCACTTACGTTATACTTCCCCCAACGTATACATCCAATTATACATCTAAATTATTCCTTAAGACAATGGTAGATATTTGGATGTTATGATTCTCCATGAAATAACTAACATTCCCTTGTAAATACAATCTTTCAAATTCTATATTCTATGCAATGTCGATGTTCTCTGCGCGAAGGATGAATACATATCAAAAAAAAGAAAAAGAATTCCCTCCCCGAAAAGAAGATAAACGAAGTCCGATTCTTAAATGGTAAAAGGATCAAAGGAATACGTATATGGGGAATGGCCGCTAGGGAGAATCAAAGAGAGAAAAGATAATCGAACGATGTTGAAAATAGACAAAACTTTCTCCCCGTTAGCTGTATCGATCGAAACTTGCTCGCAACGTCCTGCTGAGATTACCGGGGATGATGGAGCGTTAGGATGTCAATAACAGCAAGGGGAACTGAATGGCGCATGCTCGACTGCGTTGCATCTGGGTTGCGTCTGGGTGTCGGGGGTAGAAGCTTCTCGACGAGAATTGGACCAGCAAGGGTTATTACGAATCGAGACACCAATGTGACAAGTGCTAACAAGTTCCAAAAGTGGAAAGATCTAGAAGGAACATCTAAAAGGAAAGATGGGTTTATAAACGGAACTACGAAGCTGAGAAATATTTAAAAATTTGAAATTCACTTGTCGTTGAGAATCGCCTGATGTTCTACTTTTCATGGTCTTGGCAAGATAAATCATATTTGAAATATTATACCAACGTTTAATACCCAGACGCAACGACTTATTTTCTTAGACTTTCAAATTCTTCATACGCCATGCTATAGAGAATTGCATAATTCTATATACGTATCCGTGAGTTATATCAGAGACGTTACGTTATACACCATTTTATATTTTATGTCCGATACTACGATGTACCGTATTATAACGTACTATAAAAGACCGCATAGTTCTTTATTAATACTTCATATTATATTTTTACATTTTATATTATATTTCACATCTAATTCGCCTTTGACCTATTATCGTATAATGTGAAATAGAGAGGAAAATATAATTAGAGTTATTTGAGTTAGGATGTTTCTGTTTAGACATTTATATGTCATATTAGAATTGCCGTATATAGAGCTAATTGTTGCGTAGCTATTTCTTGCTCCGTGATCACTGCTGAAACTAACCGTTAACGAGTCCACGTTACTAGTTAATTTTCTAGTATGACAGTAGCTGAAGCGTTTCTTTGGCGGTTCGTTATTCAATTGGAACAGAGATACATGATTCAATTCATTGACGAAGAGAACAGAGTAATGAAAAATAGAAGAAAAATAGAAAAGTCCCTTAACGCTCTCAACGAATCGTTTGGATCTCTGATTAAACCTTTTAGTTTTGGTGGTTTCAATTATTAAATGGTAAGGTTTGCCCAATACGAAAAAGTTGGTGCAATTTTGAAGAAGTTTCAAGGAGATTCTGACATTTTTTCTATATGAAGTTAAGATAAAATTCTGAAAGTTGACTAAAATTTTTCCATGAATAATTGGAAGATTTAGAAAGTATACCGAAAGGTTGATCGAACATTTCGAAAGATTTTGAAGTATTTTTAATAAAGATAAAACACCAAAGTGATCAATATCTCTTAACAGAATTTTTTTAAACATGCTCTGTCAACGATTAGATCGTTTAATTGGAATAATTACTAACTATTTGGAAGAAGTAATTTAAAAGTGTTCGACCATTTTAATATGTCCTATTAATATTATCCTTTAAGTGACGCCCCTTACGTCAAAATACGATTCATAAGAAGCTTATTATTTATTATTTATTATTTATTCTCAGGAAAATTAATGAGCCAGATCGATCGAAATAATAACATCGATATTCATATGTATATGCAAATTCATACCTATTTATAATTTTTCTTCCTAGACGACTGTGTTAACGGTGTCTTACACGATCGCGCCGATGGGAGAAACTATTAAAAGTTTTCATAACAACTAAAACACGGAATTAACACGGAGTAAAAACCTAACACGAAGTAAAATTGTCTGATGGAGCACTAAAACTATCTTTCCTCGACTACCGTGAGCGTCCTTGATTGATCCACATGGTAAAGAATAATGTTTTATTTTCAATGAAAGCAATTTTCAAGGAAAGAAATGAAGTTAATATTTCGTTAAATGTCTTGGGCGTAACGCGATGACCACGATGCTCACGTTGTTTAAACACATATGTAATATAAGCAAGAACGAGCATGGATTCCTGGCAATACCGTAAGTAATTTTCAATTTTTTCCTTTGGCAACAACGAGTAATAATGATAGCGATAACGTTTAAAATTCTGCTATAAATTTTTCATCGTATTATATTACAATATTATAATTTCATTGTTGCGGAAGCAATGACTATATCTATTGGTTTTCTGCAAATCTATCCCATATTCACGTTATATCACGTTGCACAAAATCAGAAAACCGTAACACTTTTGAATTTAATGATATATCCATCAGGGTCTTCTTAAGGAAATTTAGTAAAATATTTGTAATAGTATAAGGATACCTTGGAATGGTAATAATTAACAGTCTCCTTTTGCAATTAATTAGAGTAGTTACAAAAGTAAATTTCATTCGATCAATCGTAATATAATGTTATGGGCTAAAATTTACCTTGTATACCATTTTGCAAAGTTATTATTAAATGATAACTTGCTTAATTACAATTATCAATAGAAAGAGAGAGAATTATTTTCGCTAGCCCGTCCTAAGATTATTACATTTTATTTTTGTTTAATCAACCTAGAAATAAACTTATACATTATTTTCTCTTATACGTACGTACATCAATGTAATTCTCTTTATTCTTTTCAGACGGCACCAGGATTAAGTACAAGTAAATGCGCAATTATATCTAAAATTATATCCAAATCATTACGTTTTATCATTTAATGACGGGAATGTATCTATATAAGTGAATTTACATTTGTATCTTCATCTTTTATTTCTATTTATCTTTATACTCTTGAATGTGTAAATCAGATTAATTAACCCTACGTTATAGACACGCATACACGTACATACATATATATACATACATATGTAGATATACACATACAGAAAATATGTTGATATGTTTTAACGATTACGAATGTTTAAACGGAAAACCTCTCTATATGTAGGATGTATATAGGATTAATAGATGTATATATGTATAAGTATATAAGTGTGTATATGTGTGTATAATCATAAAAATACATATATACACGTGTGCGTGTGTACGTATTAATATTGATGTATAACTATAATTTGCCTGTATCCATCTGTACACACGTAAATATTTAGCAAAAAGTTTAAATTAACCGCTTGCATTCGGCGCCCGCTCGAACGTTTGGATTTACTCATATTTGATTTAGACGAATTTGCAAACGTTGCAGAACATATTCTTTTGCAAACAAATCAATATTTTGTTTCTTATAATTTTCTCGGTAGTACGATAAGTTTTGAAGGAATTCGATTACGCCAGTTTCATTGATATCGTTATTTGTAAGAATTGCTCGTTTTCTGATCGCTCTGTGCGGACGTCTGGGTGCGAAGGGATAAAGAAAGATTAAAAAATAAATTAAAATAAAAAGAAATGGAAGAAAAGTTAGAATCGAAAAAAAGATTAAAATTTAAAAATGGAAAAAAGATGGAAAAAGAATTGGAATAATAAAAAAAGAAAAATAAGAAAAGAGGATTAAAATGGAGAAAAAATTCAAGAAAAAAGAAAATGAAGAAGAAAAAAAAGGAAGAAAAAGATAACATACAAACAAATGCTTTCGGGAAATTGTACCGATATATTTCATATTTATTTGGAGTGATATCTGTGTCTAATCTCTGTGAGTCGATGTGATAGCGACGTCGCAGGTGTAAACTCAACTTTTAGCCGAATATTTGCTATTTCTTTAATTATTCACAATATTTGAATGTTTTTAATCGGCTGTAAGATTTGATCTTAATTTCATTAGCTTGATTAAAAAACTTTATTGAGAGTGCGAATTAACCGAATATTTCAGGTTAATTTTCTATACAGTTCGACGGCACAAAAATATAGATTCGAATAAATTTGTTAGAAGAAAGTTTGTTAAAAGTTCGAGTAAACTTTATTAAATCATATATTGAAATACACATTACTAAATTAATATTTAATCAGATAGAGTTGATTACGTGTAAGATAATTTTTATATGATATAACAATCATGTTAGTAATGTTAATCATTCGTTAAACGTGATACATTTAATTACATCATTGTAATAAATAGAATTAATTTTCATAAAAGAGTGATATTAATTATCGACATTACTGATTAAGATATTAAGTCAGGGAAAAAAGTTTCTTTTTATTTTCCTATTTTACATTTTAATGCAAAAGCGGTTACGATTTACGATTGTTTAGAGTAGAGATCATAATTAATAGTTTGAACGGATGGCAACGGTTGAATCTCCCCTTCCATAGGTCATGATCAATTTCACCCAGAATTGTGCTTGATGAATCCTTTCAAGAATGCTTCAGTTCCGTTCCGTTCCGTTCCGTTCCGTTTTAGTAACGATTCGCAAATAAAAATACGATCCATTAAACGTTTCATTAATTAATCATGCGGCACACAAACATTGGATTTTTATTCTTCTTCAATGATTTATATCTGTTTTGTGTACAGTTGGTTCCTTGACAGCATCATTTGCATCACTTACATGATACCATCTATATCGGAAACGTTCGATACAGCTTTGTGCAACGTCCATTAATAACGGATTGGTCAATAAATGTCAGAAATTTCTTTAAGAACCGGAGTGGCATCATTATCTCTCTTGTAATAAAATATTCAAATGTATCTTCTTCGTTCTCTCTCATTTTCAAGGCGTAATATCTTTTGAACAAATAAACGAATGTATTCGTGACCTTGCTCGAAATACTTGATGGAAGCTCGCCTTTCGATAATCGCGCGGCACTATTGCCAAATTAATTGTTTAACATTAACAAAATTATATCGGATGTCATTATTCATTAGCCGGTAGAATGCTAGGAAACATTTCTCCCCGAATTAATTAAATTTGAATAAGGAATGTGACGCAAAAGGGTAGAAGAACTAGGTTTCAACAATTATTGTCAGTTATAATCTTACGTAACTGGGATGGTTGCTTTTGTACTGATTTCTACTATTAATTTTATTATTGTTTTTTCTCGCGACTATTATTTATGTATATAATTTAAGATTAGAAACTAGTGCGGTTTAATGATGATATTGTCATCTGCCGACAAGTTGAAAGATATGGAAGATAAGTGTAACTCCGGGGAATCGCACGGTGGAAAAACCAAGGAACCCGACTTTCTTTTAACAAGCAACACTTACAAATCTATTAAAGAAGGTTAGTTAATTTTTATATTATTACACATTACTTCACATATTTATAACCTCTATTAATTTCTTCTTATTATAAAAGGAAAAGTTGCTACTGAGAATTTGGGAGAATTCTGAAGAATAAGAAAGTCTTCCTGATATCTGTTATTATATTTTGTTACAGACAGTTATTAAACAAGGAAGAAAAAGAAGCTATAGGGGAAGCGTATATACGCACCGAGAGAATAAAAAAATGATGATGCTGTGACAGATGAATATCTAGAAAGTAGAGCGTCTTTTGTAGGACCAAGTCTTTCTGTAACGATTAGAGTATCTAAGCCTCCAAAAATTATCGGTATTTTTCCTTCGAATTTATTTCCATTTTAAACTATTCATTAACTTTTGTAAATCAAATATACCTACGTTACATATTAGATGTTGCCGACGGTTTGACAAACTTGGTTCTTCAAAAACGACTAGTCTACCCTATGCAGGATTTACATGTCAATCTATAATCCTACTGGAAACACCGTCCGTAAGTCTATTGAAAATGTTTAAGATCAACCGCTTGTACGGCAATGGCGTAATATATATTCGCAATTGAATTATTTCAGGATTTACGAAGAGATACGACAAGACTTGCCACAGCCAAAGGTGCATCAATCGCTTGTGTAGATGCCTCTCACAAGAGAAAGACTGGTCATTTTGGTCAATCAAGGACCAATGGGCCAGATTTTCTTTCACCAAACACTTTCCTATGTATTAAAGAAAGATAGTTTTTATTTCACATCGTATGCTTTATATATCTATAACCTTTATCAATTTCTTTTTATTATAGAAGTAAAAGTTACTTCTGTGAGAGAATTACAAAGCTTCCTAATTTCTGTTATTATATTTTATTACAGACAGTTCTTGATCGAAAAGAAAAAGAGTTTATACGCGAAGCGCGTGGCGTACCGGAAGTGTAAAGAAATTGTGAGGCTGCGACAGATGAATGTCAAGAAAGTTGATCGTCTTTTGTAGGACCAAGTCTTTCTGTAACAATTGGAGCACTTAAGCTTGCAAAAATTATCGATATGTTTCTTTCGAATTTATTTGTATTTTAAACTATGCATTAAATTTTGGAAATCTAATATACCTATGTTACTTGTTTGGTGTTGCCGGAGGTTTGACAAACTTGCTTTTTCAAAAGTGACGAACACAATCAACCACTTGTATGGCAATGGTGTAATGTATATTCGCAATTGAATTATTTCAGGATTTACAAAAAGAAACGGCAAGACTTGCCAAAGATGCATCAACTCCTGTAGTGATATCGATGCTTCTCAGAAAGGTACGAATGATAATATTGATATAATATTGAATAAAGAACCAGGGGAACAATTATTAGAAATGTTTCAACTATTAGAGAAAGATATATAAAAGCTATAAAAGCAACTCTACTTTCTAGATATTAATTATTTCAGATTCTCCTTTTTTTTTTTATTCCTCTGGCACATCACGCGTTTCGCATATAGCTTCTTTTCTTCTACGCATAATAACTCCGCTAGTGAGCATATATAATGACAAAATGAAATAGATGATAACCTTGAATTGTATGCACGAGGAATAGTCCCGCGTAGACACAGTAATAACCGTAAGAGTAGAGTAGTCGGTGGAAAAGCAACGATGTCAGATACGCATAATTGTAATTTAAAAAAATGGGTGAAACCTAATTGTCATTCCATTTTATATGTCCCTACCTTATTTAGGTCGAGTTAATTCGGGAAAAATGTTTCTTCGTATTCCTATATTGGCTGATGACATTATTCCGGGTTCATAACTTTAGTAATGTCCAACAATCAATTTTTATCAAGCGCTTTATCAAGCGGTTATCAAGCGCCGCGCGTTTGAAAGTTGAGTTTTTGTGGAATATTTTTCGAGAGGTTTTTTCGAATTCGTGTATTTGTTTAAAAGTTATCACGCCTTATAAGTGAGATAGAACAAAGAAGATGTATTTTGAAATTTTATTACGAGGAAAAGAATAATGCCAATCCAACTCTTGAAAAAATTTAGAATCGATGCGTTATAAATGGACATCGCACATGGTTACATCAAACGTTTCCAATACGGAAGATATGATGTAGTGGTGCAAGACATAGACTAGGAACCAACCATCGGTCACAAAACAGTTCTACATCATTTGAAGAATGCTGGATATATAAAGATATCCAATGTTCATGTTCCATATGATCAAATAGTGAAGCGTTTAATGGATTTCTGTCTGCGAATCGTTATTAGGACCTAACGAAACCGATGCACTCTTGAAACGGGCCATTATGTACGATAATCTATGAAAAGGATCATGATCCATGGAAGGAGAATCAACCGTTGTCGCGCCGTTCAAACTATTGATCATAATCTCTTCTCCAAACAATCGCAAAATGATTTGCTTTTGCATTGAAATACGAAGAAACCTTTTCCTCTAACTTAATATCTTGATTAGTAATGTCATTGGTTGATATCATTCCTTTATGGAAATTAATTCGAATTATTTCAGTAATATAGTCAAAGGTATTTATCTTGCTTAACAATGTGAATGAATGACATTACTGATAGGATCATTATATTACATATAGATTATCATACACGTAATTAATTATATCTAATTAAATGTTATAATAATAATAAATATATTTCAATAAACGATTTATCGATATTCTGTGTAGCAAAACTGATTAGAGAATTAACCTGAGGTATCAGGTTAATTCGAGCTTTTAATCAAGATTTTTGAGTCAATGAAATTAAGATCAAAATCTGTGGCAGATTGAAAATATTCAAATGTCGTAGATAATTGAAGGAATAGCAAATATCGACTAACATTTCAGTTTGCAGTTATAACACCGACATCGCGTAGATTTACGCCCGTTACAGACAGATATCACTCACTCGGAATAAATATGAAATGGATCGTTACAATTTCCCAATGCATGTTTATTTGTTTTTTCCTTCTTTGTCTTTTTTCTCCCTTTAATCTCTTTCTTTTAATTCCTTTTCTGTTTTCCTTTGTTCTGATTTTAATTTTTTTTTTAATTTTCTTTTCCTCTTTTAGATTTTAATCTTTCTTTTGATTCTAATTTATTTTGTAATCTTTTTCGTTTTTTTCTTTTTGGTAGTAATTTCTTTTTCTTCTTTTTCAATTCTAACTTTTCTTTCTTTTCTTTTTATTTTAATTTATTTTTTAATTTTTCTTTAACCCTTCGCACTCGGATGTTCCCCCAGAACGATCAGAAAACGAGGAATTTTTATAAATAACGATATCAATGTAAATGATATAAACAAATTCCTTCAAAACTTATCGTATTATCGAGAATATTATAAGGAACAAAATACTGATTTTTTTGCACAAGTATATGTTCTACAACGTTTGCAAATTCGTCTAAATTAAATATGAGTAAATCATTCGAAACTCCGAACGTCCGAGTGAGCGCCGAATGCAAAGGGTTAATTTAAACTTTTTGCTAAATATTTACATCTGTATTATAGACGTTATGGGTACAGGTCCGTTATAGTTATTCATTAATATTAATACATACAAACATATACAACTACATGTACATATGTATGACCATCCAATGTAGCCAAACTTTATAATGTCGAAACTAAAGGTGCTAATTTTGTTTCTGACGTATCCACTTATATGTGAGTACTTACACGTAATTTAAAAAATGTTTTAAACCAAACTCCTTCAGCATGTGAGTAAGGGTCGAAGTGAAACAAAAATAAAATGAAAGAAGAAAACGAATACGAGAAAGTATACGGAAATAGTATGAGAATAAGTGAGATGGATCGTTAACTTCACTTATTTCATTACGTTTTCGTTCTTCCAGTTCATAGAAGAAAAAGGAAGAGCGAAAGAGATACAGCAGAGTATAGAGACAATCAAAATTAATAGTATTCAATAAATGTTTTCATTAGTATTTGTAGTTAAATATCAGTACGTGGTATAAATGGTTAATATATAATAAATAGTAAAATGTCGTGTCAGTGTTGCGTCAGGATTTATTGTAAATTCTCATCTACCTTTTTAGAATAATAATAAATTATTACGCCCACAATTGTTTCAATTAAAATTCTTATAGTTTTTGTATCAATCGGTTTAATACCTACCACTTATACCACGTATTGATAATTCATTATTAATGATGACCATTAATTTATTTAAATTACCGATTAAAAATGTTGAAAAATATTCATCTAATAATTAGAAACTTTAATTAAAATAGAAATAGAACTTTACTTTTGTCGTGTGATATCGTGTGATACGCACGATCAGGTTTATTTTCTTTTTTGTGAAAGGAATGAACGTCTTTTGATTTTTTAATTACCTACCTCCTGCTCTAGAAGTATCACATATTTCGTTTGAATCGTAATCGATACAATATCATGAATTCTTTTGATATCAATATTTAACGTGAAACCGTAAAGTACTGATACAAGCGACGATTAATTCCATAAATGCTTGTAGGTGTCGTTATCTGATTGTTTGCGTCTTTGAACTTATGCGTAAAGAAAGCAGTGCTTTTGTATAAAAACAATTTTGCAAATATGGAGAGAAAAGGAATAGAAAGCTTCTTGCGGAAAGGACGATATTTTAAAATCTTGTTTAATCCCTTCGATCATTTCGAGACTATACGAATTTGTAGATATTAGAGTTTAGTCGTTCAGTAAATCCTCCGACCAACTTAAAACGTCATACGTCGAGTTTGTGATGTATCAGACGATTCGTAGGACACGTAGGATACGAGGTAATTCGCGCTTTATCAATGGTTAAGCTAACTCGAAATGATTTTCCGCGTAACAAAAGAAAAAATCTTTTGCGTTTGATTTCTGAAGAAAGGAAGATAAGGCTACGCCACGCGGAGATGACATATCGTTTGAAAAAAACAAACGAACGAATACGTATCAGGAAATTCTACCGACCTGGTTTGTATTCATTCTCAGTGATATCTGCGTGTGATGTCCGTAAATCTATGTGATGGTGTTACAAGTGTAAACTGAAATTATAGTTGACATTTCCCATTCCTTCAATTCACAACATTTGAATATTTTTAGTGCGCCACAGGATTTCAAATTAATTTCGTTAACTTAAAAATCTTGATTAAAAGTACGAATTAACCTGATACCTCAGGTTAATTCTCCATTCAGTATTAAGACACATAAATATACATTCCAGGCAAATTTATTAAAAGTTCGACTAAAATTTTGTGTAAAATTTATTATATCGAATATTGAAATATATTTATTATTGTATTCTTTAATTGCTAATAGTTAATTGCGTATAACTCAATTTTTAGATAATATAATAATCATATCAGTAATGTCATTCACTCGTTAAACGATATACTTTACTGGCTACATTATCGCAATAATTCGAGTCAATTTCCGTAAAAGATTGATATTAATCAATGACATTACTAATCGAGATGTTAAGTTAGGGGAAAAGGTTTCTTCGTATTTCAATGCAAAAGCGAATCATTGTCCGATTGTATAGAGTAGAGATTATGATCAATAGTTGGAACGGGTGGCAACGATCGATTCTGGTTCCATCGATCATGATACTTTCCGTACATTATTGAACATAATTGGCGGTTTCAAGGATGCTTTGGTTTCGTCAGGTGTTGGTAATGATTCGCTGACAGAGATACGATCCATTAAATGCTTCACGATTTAATCACGCGAAACACAAACATTGGATCGTTTTTATATCCAACCTTCTTCAAACGATATAAAACTGTTTTGTGATCGATGGTTAGTTCCTTGTCGACATCAGTCGCACCACTTACATCATACCTTCCATATAGAAAACGTTTGATGTAGCTATGTACGACGTCCATTGTTAACGCATCGGTCGATAAATATTACAAATATTTTTAATAGCTGGAGCGGCATTATTATCCTCCTTGTAATAAAATTTCAAAATATGTCTACTTTATTCTACCTTATTTATAAGGCATAATAACTTTTAAACATATAAACACATACAAATCATGACCTTTCTAAAGATATGAAAACTCTATGAAAACTCTATGAAAATTCAACTTTCGAACGCGCGGTACGATCGACAAATGGATTGTTTGACATTGCTAAAGTTATGGGGCCGATAGAAAACGAAGAAACATTTTTACCTCGATCTAAATATGAAAGTGATACGTAAAATGGAATGACAACTACGTTTCACCGATTTTTGTAAATTACAATTTTACGTATCTGAAATTGTTGCCTTTCTACTGACCTCTACCATTAACTTTATTACTGCGTTTTCGTGTAACTCTTATTTGTCTATACAATTTAAAGTTAAAAATTAGTAATGTTTAATATTAATATTGTCACCAGCCGACGAGTTCGAAGATTTAGAACATAAGTTCAACTACAATCGGATGGTGGAAGAACCAGAGAACCGGACTTTCCTTCATCAAACACTTCCAAATCTTACATTGTAATGTATATCTAGCTTGTGATATAGTATAATATAGTATTGTATATACATATATGTATATATATATATGTCTATAATACATTTATTATTTAATCAAAAAAAGAATACAACAGTATCGAAGAAAGAAGATAAAAAATGATGAATTAAACCAAATAATAAATTCGACTTTAAAATCTGTTCATTAAACTTGTTAACAAATATTTATAACGACATTGATCCATAAATCACGAAGATACGAAAATATAGTTGTTTAGTGATTATAAATGCACATATGTTGCCAATATCTTGATCCTTTAACAAGATTATGAAAAATATTTGAACGTACAGTTGAACACTATCGAGTTAGATAACGATCGATTAGTTGGATTATCGATGATCACAAAATTTATCAAAAATTATATCACAAACGACGTTAGAATAAAAATTGGATGACAATCGAGAGGAATATTTTCGAACGTTAAATTCGGCATTCATTGGATCCTACATGGGTGTTCGTTTTCAACGAATATGGAATCGAACGGTACTCATGACAGGGCATTTAATTAAAAGGCCGATAGCCAGGATCTCCTCTCATACATATACATATATATATATATTTGCATATGCATTTAATGTTTGCGTTTGGAATTTGATGTTTTCTGTGTTTCTCTTTTTACTCATTACATTCTATTGATGTATTCACCGGCAATCACGTGAAAAGTTTTATCGAGAGCTGTCAACAGTATAGCGACAACATGCTGTTCTCTAGATACTCGAGTATGTTCGTAGCATGGTATATCCGGTTCATAAAAAACAGCGATGCGTTTTGCTTCCCCTTGTCGTGTAAACTGAACTTCCCATTGCAAATAAAGAAAGAGAAAAAGAGAGAGAAAGAGAGAGAGAGAGAGAGAGAAAGAGAGAAAAAGAGAGAGAAAAGAAGATAGGAAATATGTATTTTCAAGCAAAATGAATCTAATATTTTCTCTTTTTCTTTCTTGTTTTTTCTTTTCTTTTTTTAAAAATATTTTATTTATCTTTTTCTTTTTCTCAAAAGAATAAAACAATCATGAACGAATAACTCTCATGTTATTAATAATTAATTGCTGATTTTAAGCGACGACTACTGAGTTCTCTTTTGAATCATCGCCAAAGATGACGGAACAACGAGTAACGATGCATTTAATCGAAGATTTATGGTTGTCGACGTCGAGAAATGATTCTACGAAATCGTCGGGCACGATTCTCCATTTCTGATCTATACATATATAAACACATATATATGTACGTGAGTATATATATATATACATATATCATATATATATATATATATATATATATATATATATATATATATATATATATTCAAATTGGCTTTTCACTGCGACTTTTGCGTTACGTTGATAAAAGAGAAGATCCAGAATGAACAAGCACTCTACGATTTATTTACATATATACAAAGACTTATATAGTATATAGGTATACACACACACACATACGCACACATGTATATATTGGGATAAATGATATTAATTTGCATCGTTACTATTGTTTCTACTTTTTTAACAATTTTATTTACTAAACTTCAATTTTATTAAAAAATAGATATACATTGACACGAATTGAAAATCATTCTCATATACATATATACATACACACATAAATACACACACACAATGAGAAACGAATTTAATTTGTATCGTTACTATTGTAATTACTTTTGTAAAGATTTTATTTAATGAAATATATATATATTGCCACGAATCGAAGATCGTTTTCTATATATATATATATATATATATATATATATATATATATATATATATATATATATATATATATATATACACACAATAAGAAACAAAGTAAATTCGTATCATTATTAATATTACTACTTTTCTTTTAAACAATACTTAAAATCGTATAACGTGAATTGTTATACACATATTTTATTTATTGAGATAACACAGAAAAAATGTTTTATAAAAGAGAGAATAAACTTTATTATTCCCACTCGCTATGAACAATTATAATTCTATTTCACATTGATCTTTAATTTCTTAGACTATATTGTACCATCATTAAAACGTTTGAAATCATCGTGGACTATGACAAATTTTTTCAACTCGAATTTGTTAGATCGAGGAGAAAACTATTGGAACAAGAACTACGTATATTGTTATTATAACTTTAACCTCGTTTGACCCGGAAAACGAGGTTCACAGAGTGAGAGCTCTTCTGTCTCTGGTTTGACATCATAGAGGAAGTATAACAGGATGGAGCACCGACCGAAACCATTTACAACCCTCTCTTTTAATTTAACGCCATTCTCAGACATAGACACATATATACACAATACATGTATGTAATAAAGATATGTTGGTTCCATGTAACAATAGAGAATTTTTTAATAAATTTTCCATCGAGAGAAAAAAAAAGAAATAACTCTCATAGATTTTTAATCTACAAAACGTTGCATTGAAATTAATGTGCGATTTATTTTATCATTTCTTTTTTTTCTTTATTGTATTATTAAGAATTAATGATTAATTAATTTGTTGATTCATCGTCGTTGTAAAAATTTAACAATAAATCAAGCCAAATTTATGAACACTTTCGAATTTCTATGTTTTTATTAGAATAAATTGCGTGACATGCTTTCTCAAGTAAAAAAAATATTAAGATACAAGTTTTAGATGAACAGTATTAAAAAAAATACGAAAAGATAAATAAAAAATAATATAAAGAATAAAATGCAAAAGGATAAATATGTACGTGTAAATAAAGAATTATCTTTCAAAAAATAATCACAGTAAAAGAAAACAAGAAAAAAGGAAATTTTTATAATTTTATTTTTTTAAAGAGAATCATTAAAGTTTTAGTTTGTCGAATGTTTAATCTTTATCGGGAGTTTTATCTTTATCGCGACGAGCTTTAAATCATTTCGCTTATAATTCCTATTAGTTGAACGATATAGAGAACGAGAAAGACAGAGAGCGAGCTATATCGTGCCAATTCTCAACGGGATCGTTATACCTCTTTGCAATATGTATATTCCGAAATTATTTCGAATATACACGAAGGACGGTCGAGATAAGCTTACAAAAGCTATTGTCTTTAAGGTTAAAGCCACTTCGAATTTCCTTTCAGCGATCGTAATGAACATGCGAGTTTGTCTATCGATAACTTAGTATAACGGATTAGTTAATTATCCTCAGTGATGATCATAATTAATTATTTCTACAATTAGAACACGAGATTAAAGGCATTATTAACTATTGATAAGTATCGAATATCGATATCGATGAATATTTTCAATTGAATGAGAATTAAATGTATTTTTATCTTTTATTGTTTTGTTTTCTTTCATTCCTGTTTTCTCTTTTTCTTTCTTTCTTTCTTTTTTTTTTTTTAATTTAATGGAATTTGAGAATTCGTAAGATTTGTTTATACGTATATCTTTGTAAAGGATTATTATATATATAATAATACTAGTAATAGTACTAGTAATAATACATTCTGTATATTCTTATATAGTTATAATTATATATATTATATAATTATAATTATATATCATAATTATATATAATATAAATGTATATACTATATAATAGTATCGTTATTTCTCAAATACATATACTTCATACTATATAGATATATTGAGTGTACATACATACAAACATATATATATAAAATCCATATATGTACGTGTGTGTACATGTGTTTATTGAGGGAGAGGTGGAGAGGGTGAAAGCAGGGAGAATAATCGATATACGAATGAGAATTGGAGAAATCGATGGAAATTATGTGTACTAAAGGATTTCCAAATTATATAAATCGTGTGTAGACTGCACTCGTTATTTTTATTGGTCCGATCTGGACGAAAAAAATATGCGTGTAGAGGGCGCAACGAGAGCTCACTAATGACCCCAGTCGCGTTCTTCTAGGTGCTATAGTTTCAGTAACCCGCTGTAACGTCCGTAAGAGTGTCGTAACCTCACTCGACCATCCGTAACGTCCATAAGGGTGCCGTAACGACCGTAACACGCCGTAACGTCTGTAAGGATGCAGTAATGACCGTAACCCGCTGTAACGTCCGTAAGAGTGCCGTAACCTTATTCGAACATCCGTAACGTCTGTCGAACGTCCGTCGAACGTCCGTAACGTCCGTAACATCGCCGTAACGACCGTAACAAGCCGTAAGGTCCATAAGGGTACCGTAACGACCGTAACACGCCGCAACGTCCGTAACGTCCGTAACATCGCCGTAACGACCGTAACAAGCCGTAAGGTCCATAAGGGTGCCGTAACAACCGTAACAAGCCATAAGGTCCATAAGGGTGCAGTAACGACCGTAACACGCCGTAACGTCCGTAAGAGTGCCATAACCTCACTCGACATCCGTAACGTCTGTCGAACGATTGGTCCGATCTGGACGAAAAATATGCGCGTAGAGGGCGCAACGAGAGCTCACCAATGACCCCGGACCCGTTCTTCTTGGTGCTATAGTTTCAGTAACCCGCTATAGGAATGCATTTCCTTGGAATTTCAATTTGTGGTAATTGCAACGGTATAATTTTCCTCTGTGTTATACGATCAATATAAATCGGCTTGTGCAGTATTAAACTTAGCTAAATTTTATGGATGATAACTATCGTTATTATAAAGTTGAATCGTATGAATCATGCGAATTTTCCATAAAGATTTTCAAAATTAACAACGAGCAGAAATGTTCGAAACTTCATTTAGTCAAATTTTGATACAATTGATAATAATTCTTCTTGTACGATCAATCACAATTGAATTATCTGTTTTCGCTATTTTTGTGAAGTATTGTTCTTCAAGATATATCTAAATGTTTTATCATTAAGTTGTAGACATAGTTACAAATTTTCCAATCGATGAAAATACACGATATTATTTATTTAAATATAAAGAAAGGAAGATACTTTACCGATATTACTTATTAGCCAATACGGTATAGATAAGGGATATTTTAACATAATTAATGACAATATTTTCTAATGATTTTATAATACTTAAAACTAAAAAAAGATACATATTTATTTAAATATAAATATTCTATATTACCTATTCATTAACATAAATATATGTATACATATTAGTACATAATATACATGTACAAACAATGCCAAGATTACCTTAAAAATATTCGTTATAAAATCAATCATTATTAAAATAATTAATTAACTAATTAAATTAAAAAAATTTAAATATATATATATAATATTATTACCCTGAAAGAAAAAGAGAATGTTTATAGCATTTACTAGCGGACTTATACAAAGCAAATCTTATTACAATGTTTATATGTTTCTATATAAGCTGAAGTATCTAAATACAACTTATGTTATTTACTTTCTGTCGAATATCGTATGAGATCAGTCTTTCGGCAACCACCGAGTTGGAAACTTGAAAGATCCCGTTTAAACATACGTTTGTAAATAGATAGATATGTATATATGTACATATGTACATAACTAGACACAATATACACACCCACACACTCATACACAAAGTATATAGTAGTCTTTCTCTTGGGTATTGCTTGAGATTTTATTATATTGTATAGACAGTAACGAGCAACCTTTGTTCTGCAATGAGCCAAAATTAAATATCTGATATTGTTATTTATAGAATTCATTATGAACTAAAAATGCTTATATTGATTAAAAAAGGAATTAATGCTTGATAGAAAAAGAAAAAATTACACATTATTGAAGGGTATTTGTTATTTTCGGCATCAATTTACAATGAAATGTTTTCTATAATTCCATTGATTTTTTATTAGCAATACTTTTAATGTGTACGCATAAATGTATGTATATATATTTTTGTAATGGAACGAAATCTATTAGTTGTTTATTTTTAATTAGATATATGATTCTACTTCTCGTTAATAAACTTTACATTATTATATTGGAAGATACAATGGAAGATACTGAATTAAACTATAATACAATCTTCTACTCGTTTGTCGTTAACGTTAAGAATTTGATAAAAGATTTCAATACTTCGGTTAATAGTTAAAATGCCTTTCAACTGGCCGTAGATAACAAAGCTCTTCACAAATGTATCAACGTAAGATGTAATACCAGTGATTAAGAAATTCACTAATTAGAGTCGACTATTGTCATTTTTCGATGCAAAATGTAAGTTGTAATTGCATTGATACGTACATGAATACGTATATGATAATGTTTTTTTATAAACCCTGAGTTACTCATTTCTGATACAGATTCAGATATATACAGATATATATATGTATTATATATTATATATAATATGTATATATATATACAGAGAGAGAGAGAGAGAGAGAGAGAGAGAGAAAGAAAGGGTAAACGAATCGAGAATTTGAATGAAACAAAGAACGATATCGAGATTAAATTGAAAAGAAACTTTGTTAGCTCTTGACAAAAAGGCATTCGATAAGGAAGCATTAGCCGTCCAAAGTACAATTATATCAAAGACCTATTCAAATGAAAGACGATTACATAGGTATCCTATTATGATACCTTATACTTCTTATTATTCATATAAAAGAAAAGAAGAAGAAAAAAACAGTTAAGAAGATTAAGAAAGAAATTTCATGTTTATTTCCCAATATCTTCAATTATGATTGATTTATAAAGACAATAAGAATAATAATAACAATAATAATAACAACAATAATATGAAGAAGAAGAAGAAGAACAAAGTATCTTGGTATATTCAATTTTGCTTTCTTGTTCTTATGTGGTATATGTAGCTAGTACAATGTAAATTTTAATGTGGGATTTTATTTAAACGTGTCATTTAATGCGTATTATGATTAATATGCATTATTCATACACATATCAATGTATGTGTATTTAAATGAATATAGAATTTATACCTCGTTGACAAATTAAATTTACAATATTGAAATAAGGGTGTCACGATCAGGTACACGCATCACGTTCGATCGTCGACGATCTTTCAATATATAAAATATATCGATACCAAACGATATTACATTTGTTAAAAGGCATATACGTATTACGTACATACGCGTACACGTGCATACAGAAAAATTGAGAAAAAAATAGCAAAATAGAGCGAGGAAGAGAGAGAGAGAGAGATGAAAGTTCATTGTTTACGAGGAAGGACATCTGTCCTAACAAACGGAGTTTTCGATGAGGTCTCGTATTTTTCTATTCCTGTTGCTTTCTTTTATTTTTTGATTTTGATTATTTAACTAATTAAATTATTAAAATTTTAATATATATATATATATATATATATATATATATATATACACATATATATATATATATAATATTATCACACTGAAAGAAAAAGAGAATGTTTATACCATTTACTAGCTGACGTATACAAAGCAAATCTTATTACAATGTTTATATGTTTCTATATAAGCTGAAATATCTAAATACAACTTATGTTATTTACTTTCTGTCGAATATCGTATGAGATCAGTCTTTCGGCAACCACCGAGTTGGAAACTTGAAAGATCCCGTTTAAACATACGTTTGTAAATAGATAGATATGTATATATGTACATATGTACATAACTAGACACAATATACACACCCTCACACTCATACACAAAGTATATAGCAGTCTTTCTCTTGGGTATTGCTTGAGATTTTATTATATTGTATAGACAGTAACGAGCAACCTTTGTTCTGCAATGAGCCAAAATTAAATATCTGATATTGTTATTTATAGAATTCATTATGAACTAAAAATGCTTATATTGATTAAAAAAGGAATTAATGCTTGATAGAAAAAGAAAAATTACACATTATTGAAGGGTATTTGTTATTTTCGGCATCAATTTACAATGAAATGTTTTCTATAATTCCATTGATTTTTTATTAGCAATACTTTTAATGTGTACGCATAAATGTATGTATATATATTTTTGTAATGGAACGAAATCTATTAGTTGTTTATTTTTAATTAGATATATGATTCTACTTCTCGTTAATAAACTTTACATTATTATATTGGAAGATACATTGGAAGATATTGAAATAAACTCTAATACAATCTTTTATTCGTTTGTCGTTAAAGTTACGAGTTTTGATAAATGATTTCGATACTTCGGTTAATAGTTAAAATGCGTTTCAACTGGCCGTAGATAACAAAGCTCTTCACAAATGTATCAACGTAAGATGTAATACCAGTGATTAAGAAATTCACTAATTAGAGTCGACTATTGTCATTTTTCGATGCAAAATGTAAGTTGTAATTGCATTGATACGTACATGAATACGTATATGATAATGTTTTTTTATAAACCCTGAGTTACTCATTTCTGATACAGATTCAGATATATACAGATATATATATGTATTATATATTATATATAATATGTATATATATATACAGAGAGAGAGAGAGAGAGAGAGAGAGAGAGAGAGAGAGAGAAAGAAAGGGTAAACGAATCGAGAATTGAATGAAACAAAGAACGATATCGAGATTAAATTGAAAAGAAACTTTGTTAGCTCTTGACAAAAAGGCATTCGATAAGGAAGCATTAGCCGTCCAAAGTACAATTATATCAAAGACCTATTCAAATGAAAGACGATTACATAGGTATCCTATTATGATACCTTATACTTCTTATTATTCATATAAAAGAAAAGAAGAAGAAAAAAAACAGTTAAGAAGATTAAGAAAGAAATTTCATGTTTATTTCCCAATATCTCCAATTATGATTGATTTATAAAGACAATAAGAATAATAATAACAATAATAATAACAACAATAATATGAAGAAGAAGAAGAAGAACAAAGTATCTTGGTATATTCAATTTTGCTTTCTTGTTCTTATGTGGTATATGTAGCTAGTACAATGTAAATTTTAATGTGGGATTTTATTTAAACGTGTCATTTAATGCGTATTATGATTAATACGCATTATTCATACACATATCAATGTATGTGTATTTAAATGAATATAGAATTTATACCTCGTTGACAAATTAAATTTACAATATTGAAATAAGAGTGTCACGATCAGGTACACGCATCACGTTCGATCGTCGACGATCTTTCAATATATAAAATATATCGATAGCAAACGATATTACATTTGTTAAAAGGCATATACGTATTACGTACATACGCGTACACGTGCATACAGAAAAATTGAGAGAAAAATAGCAAAATAGAGCGAGGAAGAGAGAGAGAGAGAGATGAAAGTTCATTGTTTACGAGGAAGGACATCTGTCCTAACAAACGGAGTTTTCGATGAGGTCTCGTATTTTTCTATTCCTGTTGCTTTCTTTTATTTTTTGATTTTGATTATTTAACTAATTAAATTATAAAAATTTTAATATATATATATATATATATATATATATATATATATAATATTATTACCCTGAAAGAAAAAGAGAATGTTTATAGCATTTACTAGCGGGCGTATACAAAACAAATCTTATTACAATGTTTATATGTTTCTTTATCAGCTGATGTATCTAAATACACCTTATCTTATTTACTTTTGGTCGAATATCGTATGATATCAGTCTTTCCGCAACCATGGAGTTGGAAACTTGAAAGATCCCGTTTAAACATACGTTTGTAAATAGATAGATATGTATATATGTACATATGTACATAACTAGATACATAATATACACACCCACACACACATACACAAAGTTTATAGTAGTCTTTCTCTTGGGTATTACTTGAGATTTTATTATATTGTATAGACAGTAACGAGCAACCTTTGTGCTGCAAGGAGCCAAAATTACATGTCTGATATTGTTATTGATACAATTCATTATGAACTAAAAATGTTTAAATTGATTAGAAAAGAAATTAAAACTTGATAGAAAAAGAAAAAATTTTACATTATTGAAGGGTATTTGTTATTTTCGGCATCAATTTACAATGAAATGTTTTCTATAATTCCATTGATTTTCTATTAGCAATACTTTTAATGTGTACGCATAAGTGTATGTATATATATTTTTGTAATGGAACGAAATCTATTAGTTGTTTATTTTTAATTAGATATATGATTCTACTTCTGGTTAATAAACTTTACATTATTATATCGGAAGATACAATGGAAGATATCGAATTAAACTCTAATACAATGTTTTATTCGTTTGTCGTTAACGTTAAGACTTTTGATAAAAGATTTCAGTACTTCGGTTAATAGTTAAGATGCCTTTCAACTGTCCGTAGATAACAAAGCTCTTCACTAATGTATCAACGTAAGATGTAATACCACTGATTAAGAAATTCACTAATTATAGTCGACTATTGTCATTCTTCGATGCAAGATGTAAGTCGTATTTGCATTGATACGCAGATGAATACGTATATGATAATGTTTTTTTTATAAACCCTGAGTTACTCATTTCTGATACAGATTGAGATATATACAGATATATATATATATATATTATATATTATATATTATGTATATATAAATACAGAGAGAGAGAGAGAGAGTGAGAGAAAGAGGAAGGGTAAACGAATCGAGAATTTTGAATAAAACATGGAACGATATCGAGATCAAATTGAAAGGAAACTTTGTTAGCTTCTTGACAAAAAGGCACTCTATAAGGGAAACATCAGCCATCCAAAGTACAATTATATCAAAGACCTATTCAAAGGAAAAACGATTACATAGGTATCCTATTATGATACCTTATACTTCTTATTATTCATATAAAAGAAAAGAAGAAGAAAAAAAACAGTTAAGAAGATTAAGAAAGAAATTTCATGTTTATTTCCCAATATCTTCAATTATGATTGATTTCTAAATACAATAAGGATAATAATAACAATAATAACAACAACAATAATATGAAGAAGAAGAAGAAGAAGAATAAAGTATCTTGGTATATTCAATTTTGCTTTCTTGTTCTTATGTAGTATATGTATCTAGTACAATGTAAATTTTAATGTGGGATTTCATTTAAACGTGTCATTTAATGCGTATTATGATTAATATTTATTATTCATACACATATGAATGTATGTATATTTAAATGAATATAGAATTCATACCTCGTTGACAAATTAAATTTACAATATTGAAATAAGGGTGTCACGATCAGGTACACGCATCACGTTCGATCGTCGACGATCTTTCTATATATAAAATATATCGATACCAAACGATATTACATTTGTTAAAAGGCATATACGTATTACGTTCATACGCGTACACGTGCATACAGAAAAATTAAGAAAAAAATAGCAAAATAGAGCGAGGAAGAGAGAGAGAGAGAGAGAGATGAAAGTTCATTGTTTACGAGGAAGGATGTCTGTCCTAACAAACGGAGTTTTCGATGAGGTCTCGTATTTTTCTATTCCTGTTGCTTTCTTTTATTTTTTGATTTTGATTATTTAACTAATTAAATTATTAAAATTTTAATATATATATATATATATATATATATATATATATATATATATATACACATATATATATATATATAATATTATCACACTGAAAGAAAAAGAGAATGTTTATACCATTTACTAGCTGACGTATACAAAGCAAATCTTATTACAATGTTTATATGTTTCTATATAAGCTGAAATATCTAAATACAACTTATGTTATTTACTTTCTGTCGAATATCGTATGAGATCAGTCTTTCGGCAACCACCGAGTTGGAAACTTGAAAGATCCCGTTTAAACATACGTTTGTAAATAGATAGATATGTATATATGTACATATGTACTTAACTAGACACAATATACACACCCACACACACATACACAAAGTATATAGTAGTCTTTCTCTTGGGTATTGCTTGAGATTTTATTATATTGTATAGACAGTAACCAGCAACCTTTGTTCTGCAATGAGCCAAAATTAAATATCTGATATTGTTATTTATAGAATTCATTATGAACTAAAAATGCTTATATTGATTAAAAAAGGAATTAATGCTTGATAGAAAAAGAAAAAATTACACATTATTGAAGGGTATTTGTTATTTTCGGCATCAATTTACAATGAAATGTTTTCTATAATTCCATTGATTTTTTATTAGCAATACTTTTAATGTGTACGCATAAATGTATGTATATATATTTTTGTAATGGAACGCAATCTATTAGTTGTTTATTTTTAATTAGATATGTGATTCTACTTCTCGTTAATAAACTTTACATTATTATATTGGAAGATACATTGGAAGATATTGAAATAAACTCTAATACAATCTTTTATTCGTTTGTCGTTAAAGTTACGAGTTTTGATAAATGATTTCGATACTTCCGTTAATAGTTAAAATGCGTTTCAACTGGCCGTAGATAACAAAGCTCTTCACAAATGTATCAACGTAAGATGTAATACCAGTGATTAAGAAATTCACTAATTAGAGTCGACTATTGTCGTTTTTCGATGCAAAATCTAAGTTGTAATTGCATTGATACGTACATGAATACGTATATGATAATGTTTTTTTATAAACCCTGAGTTACTCATTTCTGATACAGATTCAGATATATACAGATATATATATGTATTATATATTATATATAATATGTATATATATATACAGAGAGAGAGAGAGTGAGAGAGAGAGGGTGTGAGAGAGAGAGAGAGAGAAAGAAAGGGTAAACGAATCGAGAATTTGAATGAAACAAAGAACGATATCGAGATTAAATTGAAAAGAAACTTTGTTAGCTCTTGACAAAAAGGCATTCGATAAGGAAGCATTAGCCGTCCAAAGTACAATTATATCAAAGACCTATTCAAATGAAAGACGATTACATAGGTATCCTATTATGATACCTTATACTTCTTATTATTCATATAAAAGAAAAGAAGAAGAAAAAAAACAGTTAAGAAGATTAAGAAAGAAATTTCATGTTTATTTCCCAATATCTTCAATTATGATTGATTTATAAAGACAATAAGAATAATAATAACAATAATAATAACAACAATAATATGAAAAAGAAGAAGAAGAACAAAGTATCTTGGTATATTCAATTTTGCTTTCTTATTCTTATGTGGTATATGTAGCTAGTACAATGTAAATTTTAATGTGGGATTTCAATTAAACGTCATTTAATGCGTATTATGATTAATATGCATTATTCATACACATATGAATGTATATATATTTAAATGAATATCGAATTTATACCTCGTTGACAAATTAAATTTACAATATTGAAATAAGGGTGTCACGATCAGGTACACGCATCACGTTCGATCGTCGACGATCTTTCTATATATAAAATATATCGATACCAAACGATATTACATTCGTTAAAATGCATATACGTATTACGTACGTACGCGTACACGTGCATACAGAAAAATTAAGAAAAAAATAGCAAAATAGAGCGAGGAAGAGACAGAGAGAGAGAGAGATAGGTGAAAGTTCATAGTTTTCGAGGAAGGACGTCTGTCCTAACGAACGAAGTTTTCGATGAGGTCTCGTATTTTTCTATTCCTGTTGCTTTCTTTTCTTTTTTTGATTTTGATTAATTAATTAATTAAATTATAAAAATTTAAATATATATATATAATATTATTACCCTGAAAGAAAAAGAGAATGTTAATAGCATTTACTAGCGGGCGTATACAAAGCAAATCTTATTACAATGTTTATATGTTTCTTTATCAGCTGATGTATCTAAATACACCTTATCTTATTTACTTTCTGTCGAATATCGTATGAGATCAGTCTTTCGGCAACCACCGAGTTGGAAACTTGAAAGATCCCGTTTAAACATACGTTTGTAAATAGATAGATATGTATATATGTACATATGTACATAACTAGATACATAATATACACACCCACACACACATACACAAAGTATATAGTAGTCTTTCTCTTGGGTATTACTTGAGATTTTATTATATTGTATAGACAGTAACGAGCAACCTTTGTGCTGCAAGGAGCCAAAATTACATGTCTGATATTGTTATTGATACAATTCATTATGAACTAAAAATGTTTAAATTGATTAGAAAAGAAATTAAAACTTGATAGAAAAAGAAAAAATTACACATTATTGAAGGGTATTTGTTATTTTCGGCATTAATTTACAATGAAATGTTTTCTATAATTCCATTGATTTTTTATTAGCAATACTTTTAATGTGTACGCATAAATGTATGTATATATATTTTTGTAATGGAACGAAATCTATTAGTTGTTTATTTTTAATTAGATATATGATTCTACTTCTCGTTAATAAACTTTACATTATTATATTGTAAGATACATTGGAAGATATTGAAATAAACTCTAATACAATCTTTTATTCGTTTGTCGTTAAAGTTACGAGTTTTGATAAATGATTTCGATACTTCGGTTAATAGTTAAAATGCGTTTCAACTGGCCGTAGATAACAAAGCTCTTCACAAATGTATCAACGTAAGATGTAATACCAGTGATTAAGAAATTCACTAATTAGAGTCGACTATTGTCGTTTTTCGATGCAAAATCTAAGTTGTAATTGCATTGATACGTACATGAATACGTATATGATAATGTTTTTTTATAAACCCTGAGTTACTCATTTCTGATACAGATTCAGATATATACATATATATATATGTATTATATATTATATATAATATGTATATATATATACAGAGAGAGAGAGAGAGAGAGAGAGAGAGAGAGAGAGAGAGAGAGAGAGAGAAAGAAAGGGTAAACGAATCGAGAATTTGAATGAAACAAAGAACGATATCGAGATTAAATTGAAAAGAAACTTTGTTAGCTCTTGACAAAAAGGCATTCGATAAGGAAGCATTAGCCGTCCAAAGTACAATTATATCAAAGACCTATTCAAAGGAAAGACGATTACATAGGTATCCTATTATGATACCTTATACTTCTTATTATTCATATAAAAGAAAAGAAGAAGAAAAAAAACAGTTAAGAAGATTAAGAAAGAAATTTCATGTTTATTTCCCAATATCTTCAATTATGATTGATTTATAAAGACAATAAGAATAATAATAACAATAATAATAACAACAATAATATGAAAAAGAAGAAGAAGAACAAAGTATCTTGGTATATTCAATTTTGCTTTCTTGTTCTTAGGTGGTATATGTAGCTAGTACAATGTAAATTTTAATGTGGGATTTCAATTAAACGTCATTTAATGCGTATTATGATTAATATGCATTATTCATACACATATGAATGTATATATATTTAAATGAATATCGAATTTATACCTCGTTGACAAATTAAATTTACAATATTGAAATAAGGGTGTCACGATCAGGTACACGCATCACGTTCGATCGTCGACGATCTTTCTATATATAAAATATATCGATACCAAACGATATTACATTTGTTAAAAGGCATATACGTATTACGTACATACGCGTACACATGCATACAGAAAAATTAAGAAAAAAATAGCAAAATAGAGCGAGGAAGAGAGAGAAAGAGAGAGATGAAAGTTCATTGTTTACGAGGAAGGACGTCTGTCCTAACAAACGGAGTTTTCGATGAGGTCTCGTATTTTTCTATTCCTGTTGCTTTCTTTTCTTTTTTTGATTTTGATTAATTAACTAATTAAATTATAAAAATTTAAATATATATATATATATCTATATATATAATATTATTACCCTGAAAGAAAAAGAGAATGTTTATAGCATTTACTAGCGGACGTATACAAAGCAAATCTTATTACAATGTTTATATGTTTCTATATAAGCTGAAGTATCTAAATACACCTTATCTTATTTAATTTTGGTCGAATATCGTATGAGATCAGTCTTTCGGCAACCACTGAGTTGGAAACTTGAAAGATCCCGTATGAACATACGTTTGTAAATAGATAGATATGTATATATGTACATATGTACATAACTAGTCACAATATACACACCCACACACTCATACACAAAGTATATAGTAGTCTTTCTCTTGGGTATTGCTTGAGATTTTATTATATTGTATAGACAGTAACGAGCAACCTTTGTTCTGCAATGAGCCAAAATTAAATATCTGATATTGTTATTGATAGAATTCATTATGAACTAAAAATGTTTAAATTGATTAGAAAAGAAATTAAAACTTGATAGAAAAAGAAAAAATTTTATATTATTGAAGGGTATTTGTTATTTTCTGCATCAATTTACAATGAAATGTTTTCTATAATTCCATTGATTTTCTATTAGCAATACTTTTAATGTGTACGCATAAGTGTATGTATATATATTTTTGTAATGGAACGAAATCTATTAGTTGTTTATTTTTAATTAGATATATGATTCTACTTCTGGTTAATAAACTTTACATTATTATATTGGAAGATACAATGGAAGATATCGAATTAAATTCTAATACAATCTTTTATTCGTTTGTTGTTAACGTTACGACTTTTGATAAAAGATTTCACTACTTCGGTTAATAGTTAAAATGCCTTTCAACTGGCCGTAGATAACAAAGCTCTTCACTAATGTATCAACGTAAGATGTAATACCACTGATTAAGAAATTCACTAATTATAGTCGACTATTGTCATTCTTCGATGCAAAATGTAAGTTGTAATTGCATTGATACGTACATGAATACGTATATGATAATGTTTTTTTATAAACCCTGAGTTACTCATTTCTGATATAGATTGAGATATATACAGATATATATATATATATTATATATTATATATTATGTATTATGTATATATAAATACAGAGAGAGAGAGAGAGAGAGAGAGAGAGAGAGAGAGAAAGAGGAAGGGTAAACGAATCGAGAATTTTGAATAAAACATAGAACGATATCAAGATTAAATTGAAAGGAAACTTTGTTAGCTTCTTGACAAAAAGGCACTCTATAAGGGAAACATCAGCCATCCAAAGTACAATTATATCAAAGACCTATTCAAAGGAAAGACGATTACATAGGTTTCCGATTATGATACCTTATACTTCTTATTATTCATATAAAAGAAAAGAAGAAGAAAAAAAACAGTTAAGAAGATTAAGAAAGAAATTTCATGTTTATTTCCCAATATCTTCAATTATGATTGATTTATAAAGACAATAAGAATAATAATAACATTAATAATAACAACAATAATATGAAAAAGAAGAAGAAGAACAAAGTATCTTGGTATATTCAATTTTGCTTTCTTGTTCTTATGTGGTATATGTAGCTAGTACAATGTAAATTTTAATGTGGGATTTCAATTAAACGTCATTTAATGCGTATTATGATTAATATGCATTATTCATACACATATATATATTTATATACACGTATATATATTTAAATGAATGTCGAATTTATACCTCGTTGACAAATTAAATTTACAATATTGAAATAAGGGTGTCACGATCAGGTACACGTATCACGTTCGATCCTCGACGATCTTTCTATATATAAAATATATCGATACCAAACGATATTACATTTGTTAAAAGGCATATACGTATTACGTACATACGCGTACACGTGCATACAGAAAAATTGAGAAAAAAATAGCAAAATAGAGCGAGGAAGAGAGAGAGAGAGAGATGAAAGTTCATTGTTTACGAGGAAGGACGTCTGTCCTAACAAACGGAGTTTTCGATGAGGTCTCGTATTTTTCTATTCCTGTTGCTTTCTTTTATTTTTTGATTTTGATTATTTAACTAATTAAATTATTAAAATTTTAATATATATATATATATATATATATATATATATATATATATATATAATATTATCACACTGAAAGAAAAAGAGAATGTTTATACCATTTACTAGCTGACGTATACAAAGCAAATCTTATTACAATGTTTATATGTTTCTATATAAGCTGAAATATCTAAATACAACTTATGTTATTTACTTTCTGTCGAATATCGTATGAGATCAGTCTTTCGGCAACCACCGAGTTGGAAACTTGAAAGATCCCGTTTAAACATACGTTTGTAAATAGATAGATATGTATATATGTACATATGTACATAACTAGTCACAATATACACACCCACACACTCATACACAAAGTATATAGTAGTCTTTCTCTTGGGTATTGCTTGAGATTTTATTATATTGTATAGACAGTAACGAGCAACCTTTCTTCTGCAATGAGCCAAAATTAAATATCTGATATTGTTATTGATAGAATTCATTATGAACTAAAAATGCTTATATTGATTAAAAAAGGAATTAATGCTTGATAGAAAAAGAAAAAATTACATATTATTGAAGGGTATTTGTTATTTTCGGCATCAATTTACAATGAAATGTTTTCTATAATTCCATTGATTTTTTATTAGCAATACTTTTAATGTGTACGCATAAATGTATGTATATATATTTTTGTAATGGAACGAAATCTATTAGTCGTTTATTTTTAATTAGATATATGATTCTACTTCTCGTTAATAAACTTTACATTATTATATTGGAAGATACATTGGAAGATATTGAAATAAACTCTAATACAATCTTTTATTCGTTTGTCGTTAAAGTTACGACTTTTGATAAATGATTTCGATACTTCGGTTAATAGTTAAAATGCGTTTCAACTGGCCGTAGATAACAAAGCTCTTCACAAATGTATCAACGTAAGATGTAATACCAGTGATTAAGAAATTCACTAATTAGAGTCGACTATTGTCGTTTTTCGATGCAAAATCTAAGTTGTAATTGCATTGATACGTACATGAATACGTATATGATAATGTTTTTTTATAAACCCTGAGTTACTCATTTCTGATACAGATTCAGATATATACAGATATATATATGTATTATATATTATATATAATATGTATATATATATACAGAGAGAGAGAGAGAGAGAGAGAGAGAAAGAAAAAGGGTAAAGGAATCGAGAATTTGAATAAAACAAAGAACGATATCGAGATTAAATTGAAAAGAAACTTTGTTAGCTCTTGACAAAAAGGAATTCGATAAGGAAGCATTAGCCGTCCAAAGTACAATTATATCAAAAACCCATTCAAACTAAAGAAGATTACATATGTATCTGATTATGATACCTTATATTTCTTATTATTCATATAAAAGAAAAGAAAAAGAAAAAAAAACAGTTAAGAAAAGTAAGAAAGAAATCTCATCTTTATTTCCCAATATCTTCAATTATGATTGATTTCTAAATACAATAAGGATAATAATAACAATAATAACAACAACAATAATATGAAGAAGAAGAAGAAGAAGAATAAAGTATCTTGGTATATTCAATTTTGCTTTCTTGTTCTTATGTAGTATATGTATCTAGTACAATGTAAATTTTAATGTGGGATTTCATTTAAACGTGTCATTTAATGCGTATTATGATTAATATGTATTATTCATACACATATGAATGTATGTATATTTAAATGAATATAGAATTCATACCTCGTTGACAAATTAAATTTACAATATTGAAATAAGGGTGTCACGATCAGGTACACGCATCACGTTCGATCGTCGACGATCTTTCTATATATAAAATATATCGATACCAAACGATATTACATTTGTTATAAGGCATATACGTATTACGTACATACGCGTACACGTGCATACAGAAAAATTAAGAAAAAAATAGCAAAATAGAGCGAGGAAGAGAGAGAGAGAGAGAGAGATGAAAGTTCATTGTTTACGAGGAAGGACGTCTGTCCTAACAAACGGAGTTTTCGATGAGGTCTCGTATTTTTCTATTCCTGTTGCTTTCTTTTATTTTTTGATTTTGATTAATTAACTAATTAAATTATAAAAATTTTAATATATATATATATATATATATATATATATATATATAATATTATTACATTGAAAGAAAAAGATAATGTTTATACCATTTACTAGCTGACGTATACAAAGCAAATCTTATTACAATGTTTATTTGTTTCTATATAAGCTGAAATATCTAAATACACTTTACGTTATTTACTTTCTGTCGAATATCGTATGAGATCAGTCTTTCGGCAACCACCGAGGTGGAATGTTGGAAGATCCCATATAAACATACGTTTGTAAGTAGATACATATGTACATAACTAGATACAGAATATACACACCCACGCACACATACACAAAGTATATAGTAGTCTTTCCTTGGGTATTGCTTGAGATTTATTATATTGTACAGACAGTAACGAGCAACCTTTCTTCTGCAATGAGCCAAAATTAAATATCTGATATTGTTATTGATACATTATGAACTAAAAATGTTTAAGTTGATTAAAAAGAAATTAATACTTGGTAGAAAAAGAAAAAATTACACATTATTGAAGGGTATTTGTTATATTCGGCATCAATTTACAATGAAATGTTTTCTATAATACCATTGATTTTTTATTCGCAATACTTTTAATGTGTACGCATAAATGTATGTATATATATTTTTGTAATGGACCGAAATCTATTAGTTGTTTATTTTTAATTAGATATATGATTCTACTTCTCGATAATAAACTTTTCATTATTATATTGGAAGACACAATGGAAGATATCGAATTAAACTCTAATACAATCTTTTATTCGTTTGTCGTTAACGTTAAGAATTTTGATAAAAGATTTCAATTCTTCGGTTAATAGTTAAAATGCCTTTCAAATGGCCGTAGATAACAACGCTCTTCACAAATGTATCAACGTAAGATGTAATACCACTGATTAAGAAATTCACTAATTATAGTCGACTATTGTCATTCTTCGATGCAAAATGTAAGTTGTAATTGCATTGATACGTACATGAATACGTATATGATAATGTTTTTTTATAAACCCTGAGTTACTCATTTCTGATACAGATTGAGATATATACAGATATATATATATATATTATATATTATATATTATGTATATATAAATACAGAGAGAGAGAGAGAGAGAAAGTGGAAGGGTAAACGAATCGAGAATTTTGAATAAAACATAGAACGATATCGAGATTAAATTGAAAGGAAACTTTGTTAGCTTCTTGACAAAAAGGCACTCTATAAGGGAAACATCAGCCATCCAAAGTACAATTATATCAAAGACCTATTCAAAGGAAAGACGATTACATAGGTATCCTATTATGATACCTTATACTTCTTATTATTCATATAAAAGAAAAGAAGAAGAAAAAAAACAGTTAAGAAGATTAAGAAAGAAATTTCTTGTTTATTTCCCAATATCTTCAATTATGATTGATTTATAAAGACAATAAGAATAATAATAACAATAATAATAACAACAATAATATGAAAAAGAAGAAGAAGAACAAAGTATCTTGGTATATTCAATTTTGCTTTCTTGTTCTTATGTGGTATATGTAGCTAGTACAATGTAAATTTTAATGTGGGATTTCAATTAAACTTCATTTAATGCGTATTATGATTAATATGCATTATTCTTACACATATGAATGTATATATATTTAAATGAATGTCGAATTTATACCTCGTTGACAAATTAAATTTACAATATTGAAATAAGGGTGTCACGATCAGGTACACGTATCACGTTCGATCCTCGACGATCTTTCTATATATAAAATATATCGATACCAAACGATATTACATTCGTTAAAAGGCATATACGTATTACGTACATACGCGTACACGTGCATACAGAAAAATTAAGAAAAAAATAGCAAAATAGAGTGAGGAAGAGAGAGAGAGAGAGAGAGATGAAAGTTCATTGTTTACGAGGAAGGACGTCTGTCCTAACAAACGGAGTTTTCGATGAGGTCTCGTATTTTTGTATTCCTGTTGCTTTCTTTTATTTTTTGATTTTGATTAATTAACTAATTAAATTATAAAAATTTTAATATATATATATATATATATATATATATATATATAATATTATTACACTGAAAGAAAAAGAGAATGTTTATACCATTTACTAGCTGACGTATACAAAGCAAATCTTATTACAATGTTTATATGTTTCTATATAAGCTGAAATATCTAAATACAACTTATGTTATTTACTTTCTGTCGAATATCGTATGAGATCAGTCTTTCGGCAACCACCGAGTTGGAAACTTGAAAGATCCCGTTTAAACATACGTTTGTAAATAGATAGATATGTATATATGTACATATGTACATAACTAGACACAATATACACACCCACACACTCATACACAAAGTATATAGTAGTCTTTCTCTTGGGTATTGCTTGAGATTTTATTATATTGTATAGACAGTAACGAGCAACCTTTGTTCTGCAATGAGCCAAAATTAAATATCTGATATTGTTATTTATAGAATTCATTATGAACTAAAAATGCTTATATTGATTAAAAAAGGAATCAATGCTTGATAGAAAAAGAAAAAATTACACATTATTGAAGGGTATTTGTTATTTTCGGCATCAATTTACAATGAAATGTTTTCTATAATTCCATTGATTTTTTATTAGCAATACTTTTAATGTGTACGCATAAATGTATGTATATATATTTTTGTAATGGAACGAAATCTATTAGTTGTTTATTTTTAATTAGATATATGATTCTACTTCTCGTTAATAAACTTTACATTATTATATTGGAAGATACATTGGAAGATATTGAAATAAACTCTAATACAATCTTTTATTCGTTTGTCGTTAAAGTTACGACTTTTGATAAATGATTTCGATACTTCGGTTAATAGTTAAAATGCGTTTCAACTGGCCGTAGATAACAAAGCTCTTCACAAATGTATCAACGTAAGATGTAATACCAGTGATTAAGAAATTCACTAATTAGAGTCGACTATTGTCATTTTTCGATGCAAAATGTAAGTTGTAATTGCATTGATACGTACATGAATACGTATATGATAATGTTTTTTTATAAACCCTGAGTTACTCATTTCTGATACAGATTCAGATATATACAGATATATATATGTATTATATATTATATATAATATGTATATATATATACAGAGAGAGAGAGAGAGAGAGAGAGAGAAAGAAAGGGTAAACGAATCGAGAATTTGAATGAAACAAAGAACGATATCGAGATTAAATTGAAAAGAAACTTTGTTAGCTCTTGACAAAAAGGCATTCGATAAGGAAGCATTAGCCGTCCAAAGTACAATTATATCAAAGACCTATTCAAATGAAAGACGATTACATAGGTATCTTATTATGATACCTTATACTTCTTATTATTCATATAAAAGAAAAGAAGAAGAAAAAAAACAGTTAAGAAGATTAAGAAAGAAATTTCATGTTTATTTCCCAATATCTTCAATTATGATTGATTTATAAAGACAATAAGAATAATAATAACAATAATAATAACAACAATAATATGAAAAAGAAGAAGAAGAACAAAGTATCTTGGTATATTCAATTTTGCTTTCTTGTTCTTATGTGGTATATGTAGCTAGTACAATGTAAATTTTAATGTGGGATTTCAATTAAACGTCATTTAATGCGTATTATGATTAATATGCATTATTCATACACATATGAATGTATATATATTTAAATGAATATCGAATTTATACCTCGTTGACAAATTAAATTTACAATATTGAAATAAGGGTGTCACGATCAGGTACACGTATCACGTTCGATCCTCGACGATCTTTCTGTATATAAAATATATCGATACCAAACGATATTACATTCGTTAAAATGCATATACGTATTACGTACGTACGCGTACACGTGCATACAGAAAAATTAAGAAAAAAATAGCAAAATAGAGCAAGGAAGAGACAGAGAGAGAGAGATAGATGAAAGTTCATTGTTTTCGAGGAAGGACGTCTGTCCTAACGAACGAAGTTTACGATGAGGTCTCGTATTTTTCTATTCCTGTTGCTTTCTTTTATTTTTTGATTTTGATTAATGGACTAATTAAATTATAAAAATTTTAATATATATATATATATATATATATATATATATATATATATATTACACTGAAAGAAAAAGAGAATGTTTATACCATTTATTAGCTGACGTATACAAAGCAAATCTTATTACAATGTTTATATGTTTCTATATAAGCTGAAGTATCTAAATACACCTTATCTTATTTACTTTTGGTCGAATATCGTATGATATCAGTCTTTCCGCAACCACCGAGGTGGAATGTTGGAAGATCCCATATAAACATACGTTTGTAAATAGATACATATGTATATATGTACATATGTACATAACTAGATACATAATATACACACCCACACACACATACACAAAGTATATAGTAGTCTTTCTCTTGGGTATTACTTGAGATTTTATTATATTGTATAGACAGTAACGAGCAACCTTTGTGCTGCAAGGAGCCAAAATTACATGTCTGATATTGTTATTGATACAATTCATTATGAACTAAAAATGTTTAAATTGATTAGAAAAGAAATTAAAACTTGATAGAAAAAGAAAAAATTTTACATTATTGAAGGGTATTTGTTATTTTCTGCATCAATTTACAATGAAATGTTTTCTATAATTCCATTGATTTTCTATTAGCAATACTTTTAATGTGTACGCATAAGTGTATGTATATATATTTTTGTAATGGAACGAAATCTATTAGTTGTTTATTTTTAATTAGATATATGATTCTACTTCTGGTTAATAAACTTTACATTATTATATTGGAAGATACAATGGAAGATATCGAATTAAATTCTAATACAATCTTTTATTCGTTTGTTGTTAACGTTACGACTTTTGATAAAAGATTTCACTACTTCGGTTAATAGTTAAAATGCCTTTCAACTGGCCGTAGATAACAAAGCTCTTCACTAATGTATCAACGTAAGATGTAATACCACTGATTAAGAAATTCACTAATTATAGTCGACTATTGTCATTCTTCGATGCAAAATGTAAGTTGTAATTGCATTGATACGTACATGAATACGTATATGATAATGTTTTTTTATAAACCCTGAGTTACTCATTTCTGATACAGATTGAGATATATACAGATATATATATATATATATTATATATTATATATTATGTATATATAAATACAGAGAGAGAGAGAGAGAGAGAGAGAGAAAGAGGAAGGGTAAACGAATCGAGAATTTTGAATAAAACATAGAACGATATCGAGATTAAATTGAAAGGAAACTTTGTTAGCTTCTTGACAAAAAGGCACTCTATAAGGGAAACATCAGCCATCCAAAGTACAATTATATCAAAGACCTATTCAAAGGAAAGACGATTACATAGGTATCCTATTATGATACCTTATACTTCTTATTATTCATATAAAAGAAAAGAAGAAGAAAAAAAACAGTTAAGAAGATTAAGAAAGAAATTTCATGTTTATTTCCCAATATCTTCAATTATGATTGATTTATAAAGACAATAAGAATAATAATAACAATAATAATAACAACAATAATATGAAAAAGAAGAAGAAGAACAAAGTATCTTGGTATATTCAATTTTGCTTTCTTGTTCTTATGTGGTATATGTAGCTAGTACAATGTAAATTTTAATGTGGGATTTCAATTAAACGTCATTTAATGCGTATTATGATTAATATGCATTATTCTTACACATATGAATGTATATATATTTAAATGAATGTCGAATTTATACCTCGTTGACAAATTAAATTTACAATATTGAAATAAGGGTGTCACGATCAGGTACACGTATCACGTTCGATCCTCGACGATCTTTCTATATATAAAATATATCGATACCAAACGATATTACATTTGTTAAAAGGCATATACGTATTACGTACATACGCGTACACGTGCATACAGAAAAATTAAGAAAAAAATAGCAAAATAGAGTGAGGAAGAGAGAGAGAGAGAGAGAGATGAAAGTTCATTGTTTACGAGGAAGGACGTCTGTCCTAACAAACGGAGTTTTCGATGAGGTCTCGTATTTTTGTATTCCTGTTGCTTTCTTTTATTTTTTGATTTTGATTAATTAACTAATTAAATTATAAAAATTTTAATATATATATATATATATATATATATATATATATATATATATATAATATTATTACACTGAAAGAAAAAGAGAATGTTTATACCATTTACTAGCTGACGTATACAAAGCAAATCTTATTACAATGTTTATATGTTTCTATATAAGCTGAAATATCTAAATACAACTTATGTTATTTACTTTCTGTCGAATATCGTATGAGATCAGTCTTTCGGCAACCACCGAGTTGGAAACTTGAAAGATCCCGTTTAAACATACGTTTGTAAATAGATAGATATGTATATATGTACATATGTACATAACTAGACACAATATACACACCCACACACTCATACACAAAGTATATAGTAGTCTTTCTCTTGGGTATTGCTTGAGATTTTATTATATTGTATAGACAGTAACGAGCAACCTTTGTTCTGCAATGAGCCAAAATTAAATATCTGATATTGTTATTTATAGAATTCATTATGAACTAAAAATGCTTATATTGATTAAAAAAGGAATCAATGCTTGATAGAAAAAGAAAAAATTACACATTATTGAAGGGTATTTGTTATTTTCGGCATCAATTTACAATGAAATGTTTTCTATAATTCCATTGATTTTTTATTAGCAATACTTTTAATGTGTACGCATAAATGTATGTATATATATTTTTGTAATGGAACGAAATCTATTAGTTGTTTATTTTTAATTAGATATATGATTCTACTTCTCGTTAATAAACTTTACATTATTATATTGGAAGATACATTGGAAGATATTGAAATAAACTCTAATACAATCTTTTATTCGTTTGTCGTTAAAGTTACGACTTTTGATAAATGATTTCGATACTTCGGTTAATAGTTAAAATGCGTTTCAACTGGCCGTAGATAACAAAGCTCTTCACAAATGTATCAACGTAAGATGTAATACCAGTGATTAAGAAATTCACTAATTAGAGTCGACTATTGTCATTTTTCGATGCAAAATGTAAGTTGTAATTGCATTGATACGTACATGAATACGTATATGATAATGTTTTTTTATAAACCCTGAGTTACTCATTTCTGATACAGATTCAGATATATACAGATATATATATGTATTATATATTATATATAATATGTATATATATATACAGAGAGAGAGAGAGAGAGAGAGAGAGAAAGAAAGGGTAAACGAATCGAGAATTTGAATGAAACAAAGAACGATATCGAGATTAAATTGAAAAGAAACTTTGTTAGCTCTTGACAAAAAGGCATTCGATAAGGAAGCATTAGCCGTCCAAAGTACAATTATATCAAAGACCTATTCAAATGAAAGACGATTACATAGGTATCTTATTATGATACCTTATACTTCTTATTATTCATATAAAAGAAAAGAAGAAGAAAAAAAACAGTTAAGAAGATTAAGAAAGAAATTTCATGTTTATTTCCCAATATCTTCAATTATGATTGATTTATAAAGACAATAAGAATAATAATAACAATAATAATAACAACAATAATATGAAAAAGAAGAAGAAGAACAAAGTATCTTGGTATATTCAATTTTGCTTTCTTGTTCTTATGTGGTATATGTAGCTAGTACAATGTAAATTTTAATGTGGGATTTCAATTAAACGTCATTTAATGCGTATTATGATTAATATGCATTATTCATACACATATGAATGTATATATATTTAAATGAATGTCGAATTTATACCTCGTTGACAAATTAAATTTACAATATTGAAATAAGGGTGTCACGATCAGGTACACGTATCACGTTCGATCCTCGACGATCTTTCTGTATATAAAATATATCGATACCAAACGATATTACATTCGTTAAAATGCATATACGTATTACGTACGTACGCGTACACGTGCATACAGAAAAATTAAGAAAAAAATAGCAAAATAGAGCAAGGAAGAGACAGAGAGAGAGAGATAGATGAAAGTTCATTGTTTTCGAGGAAGGACGTCTGTCCTAACGAACGAAGTTTACGATGAGGTCTCGTATTTTTCTATTCCTGTTGCTTTCTTTTATTTTTTGATTTTGATTAATGGACTAATTAAATTATAAAAATTTTAATATATATATATATATATATATATATATATATATATATATATTACACTGAAAGAAAAAGAGAATGTTTATACCATTTATTAGCTGACGTATACAAAGCAAATCTTATTACAATGTTTATATGTTTCTATATAAGCTGAAGTATCTAAATACACCTTATCTTATTTACTTTTGGTCGAATATCGTATGATATCAGTCTTTCCGCAACCACCGAGGTGGAATGTTGGAAGATCCCATATAAACATACGTTTGTAAATAGATACATATGTATATATGTACATATGTACATAACTAGATACATAATATACACACCCACACACACATACACAAAGTATATAGTAGTCTTTCTCTTGGGTATTACTTGAGATTTTATTATATTGTATAGACAGTAACGAGCAACCTTTGTGCTGCAAGGAGCCAAAATTACATGTCTGATATTGTTATTGATACAATTCATTATGAACTAAAAATGTTTAAATTGATTAGAAAAGAAATTAAAACTTGATAGAAAAAGAAAAAATTTTACATTATTGAAGGGTATTTGTTATTTTCTGCATCAATTTACAATGAAATGTTTTCTATAATTCCATTGATTTTCTATTAGCAATACTTTTAATGTGTACGCATAAGTGTATGTATATATATTTTTGTAATGGAACGAAATCTATTAGTTGTTTATTTTTAATTAGATATATGATTCTACTTCTGGTTAATAAACTTTACATTATTATATTGGAAGATACAATGGAAGATATCGAATTAAATTCTAATACAATCTTTTATTCGTTTGTTGTTAACGTTACGACTTTTGATAAAAGATTTCACTACTTCGGTTAATAGTTAAAATGCCTTTCAACTGGCCGTAGATAACAAAGCTCTTCACTAATGTATCAACGTAAGATGTAATACCACTGATTAAGAAATTCACTAATTATAGTCGACTATTGTCATTCTTCGATGCAAAATGTAAGTTGTAATTGCATTGATACGTACATGAATACGTATATGATAATGTTTTTTTATAAACCCTGAGTTACTCATTTCTGATACAGATTGAGATATATACAGATATATATATATATATATTATATATTATATATTATGTATATATAAATACAGAGAGAGAGAGAGAGAGAGAGAGAGAAAGAGGAAGGGTAAACGAATCGAGAATTTTGAATAAAACATAGAACGATATCAAGATTAAATTGAAAGGAAACTTTGTTAGCTTCTTGACAAAAAGGCACTCTATAAGGGAAACATCAGCCATCCAAAGTACAATTATATCAAAGACCTATTCAAAGGAAAGACG